>NC_085021.1:10726237-10829330 GCF_963692335.1 Osmerus eperlanus
GCTGATGGTTGTGTCAGACTGTCCTCTCCAGGGACTGTGGCTGGGTGGGGTCAGCATTTCCTCTTCCTTCAGGCCCTGCTTCTCATTGGTTACCCACGGAGGATAGCGTTGGAATCTCTCCCTGACCCAGGAAAAACAGCAGCTGGATAAACTTGAAGGATGTCCTGCAGCTTTTGTGTGGTTTCACCTGTTGGATGATACCCTTGGAATACAGTAATCTGCTGTCCTTTTTTGTCTAATTTCCTTTTAACATTCTAGGGTTAGGTAAACAAGGCATTGTGAGCAAATTGATTCAAAACAGGGTTTCCACCAGGGTAGAATGCATTTTGGCCCTCACATTGTGTGTGTGTGTGTGTGTGTGTGGGGGGGGGGGGGGAGCAAGTCCCTAGGGCGTTGAGGGAGCAGTAAGGAATTGCCGAGAACTCAATGTCAGGCAAGGCATAGCTGAAATAGTGGACATGGCCCAACTTCCAGATCGACATACAAAGGTCACTTTAGCTATTATCCGCACTACTGAAAAAAGATCTTATCTGGTCAATAACTGTCTCCTAGATTGCGACCTCAGGCTCGTCGTGGTCTGATGAAGAACCTTTCATTAGAACGTTTTATAGACATGTTTCTCATCATGGGCATCTCAAGCCTGTGGGCTCTATGGGTAATGTTTTTGCCAGGATGGCAAAGTTGTGTCCAGAGAAGAGGACCCCATCCCAAGGGAGTGGGAAGCAGGAGATGATCACACCAACAGTTGGCTGGTTGACTCCAGTCAAAACAATTTGGCAAGTCAGCGTTTTCCTTTTGAAAAAGGCCCGGGATTGTTGTTCTAGTGGTGTTCAGTCAGGGGAGAGAGGATTTGGGGGAGAGATCAAGTTATTTATTAGTTGGAGCCATTTAAATGGGATTCTCTGCCATGATGGAGTCGGGTGGAAATGGGAACTGGCATGCCATGCCCGACTGGAAATGCCATGGTTGGCATGCTACCAGGAAAAAATGCAGACAAAAAGCTGTAGTTTGGGCAGGGAGTAGAGGAGGGCCAGGTGGTTGAGGACCAGACAGAGGTTAGCCCCTGGGGGGGGGGGGGATGGGAGTAGAGGATGTGGGAGGAGGGATGAGTGCTTTGGGTGGTACCGCAGACGTTATCAAGATGATCAGATATCAGACCAGGTGGCAAAGCTCTTCTGTCTTGCGTGAGATTATTTAATGCACGGGTTAACACTGTTCTTCCACCTAGATGAGAGGCTGCAGTCCCCTATCATGTGATGTGAAGAGTGGTTAGGGATTATCCACCAAAAATAATTTTACAGGACTCTCTAACCAGGTTGTTGATTTGAGAAGAGCAATAATCCCGCCCACCCCCCCGCACACACACACTCCATTTGGCCTGTGTCATATAAGATTGTCAGGTGCAGTAAGGAAAAGAAGAAAAAAAAGAAAATGACGTAAAAAGGAGTGTGTTCCCATCTCTTCCCCTACCTGGTCAAGTAAAGAATGTAACAGATTGCCTGGGGCCCGTACATACTGCAGTTACTCTGCTCCTCTCTTCATTTAACGTGAGGATTGACATGATCACCGCCGGATTTTTTGACACAAGCCCTTTGTGTGGCTGCTGTGCGGATGTTTTTATTATCTCAGGAGGTGACCTAATCTTTCCATGATAAAGTGTTCGTTTATCCCTCTGCAAGGAGCTGGACTGTAATTGTGGTATTCTGTCGACTGCTTGCCTGGAGGGACGGGGGTTTGAGCATACTTATACAGATTTGTGTCATCTTAACGTTCTGGTGTTAACCGCAAATGCACACTGCATTGTCTTCACATACTTGCTATGGCTGGGTGTGCAGGAATGCATCAAGGTCATGTTGTTCTATGACGTGAGCGATATTTCATTCACTTTGTAAAATACTATGAACATACTTAGAACATGTGCATGCATGATTTATTGTAAAATGACCTAAATCTGTAACCTCCATCTGTTGCACCCTCTCATTTTATAATTGGTCATGGTGGTGTTTTAAACAAGCTCAGACATATGCACTTCTGCCTGGTGACAGGCTGCATAGATAATTCATGTCCAAGTAAACAAATCACAATGCCCCATTTCCTGTGTGAAGCAGGGGCCAGTTTCAGGTTGTGTTTTGCTTTGCTCTTTGGGGCCCCATTGGACTAGGTGTAGCCTTGCTTAGAAGAGAAGTCAACACCTATAAATCTTGCTGTGCATGTGTTGTTTGCAGGTGGCCCAGGGCTCCAAGGTATGGGGGGAGGTGCCTCTTCCTGAGGACCTGGAGGCAGAGAAGACAGTCCAGAGGTCAAAGCGCTTCCTGGACGATGATGAGGACTTTGCTGCCGACGAAGCTTCTGGAGGTAGGAAGGACAATCTTGATAGAGGCACAATATAAATGTCCTTCAGACGCTAAGACAGTTATTCAAAGCAGTACAAAGGGCTGGTCTATAGATATCTGTATCTATACATGCCGCCCCTGAACAGCGCCCCACATTAGGTATGTGAAAAATGTAAACATTGCTCAAGGGTGTGACTGGTGCCAAACAAAAGGTTTTACCTATTCTTTCCACCATCAGCACACAATTAATCCATAGGTTCCCATGTCACTGAACCCATTCACCTCTCTGGAAAACTCCAGACGGATGTCACACCTGTTGTGCAAATGAGTGATGAGTGAGTCAGTGAGGCTTGCGCCAGGCAACAGACTGACCACACCTCTGCATGTCTGCTGTTCTTAGATCTGCCCAGTGGAGAGGAGGATGGAAGCACGCCATGGCCGACGCTGGTCTCAGATACGACGGGTAAGACCAAAGACAGTCCCTGTCTAGCACATTACCTGCCTGGCCTTGTTTCAGCCGCGACCTGTAAATGGACCGATTCAAATATGATATGTAAGCTATTTATAGAAATAAGACACGTTAAACCCCCTCAGCTCTGTATTCTGCCAAACCACTTTAATTGGATTTCATTGCTTGCCTGTTGAGACCACTTTATGAGGGCACCATTTTGTTGATCTGAAGGAGACATCACTCAAGTCTCTCTGAGGCACTCTTTATCTTCCGCAACTTTGATCCTGACTTCCAGTGTGTGTGATTATATGAATGTAGACTGGGTTAGATGTCTGTCTGACTTTGAATGATGTTGCCCTCACATCCTGCCTCCCCTCTCGTCCCAGTGGTGAAGCTGGTCATAATACAGCCTCTCAGATTTGTCTGCTAGATGTAAACATCATCTTTCTTCCTTTCATTCAGTGGTAGAGGTGAAAACACAATATCACGCATGAAATAGAAGATAAACAATAAAAGCTGCAACAGACATGGCAAAAAAACCTTAGTTTTGCATTCCATTCCCCAATATCCTGTCCCTCTGATTTTATGCCAGCCTCTTCGAGATGTTGTACATGCAATTTCTTTTAGATACAAAAGATACATCTTTACTGGGTTAATACATAAGGAAACCATGCTATCTGTGAAATATGTGCCACAACCTTTTATAGAAGAGGTGAGAATGTCTTGCTAAGCTTTGAGTGGTGTGACTGAGCCGGTCTTCTATGTGTTAGTCATGCCACTATACCTGGCCCTGAACCTCTCTCCTGTTATAGCCTGTTCCTCCACCCTTTAGAGAGCTCCCTCTTCAGCCATGGACGGCTGGATATGGGAGCTCTTTGTTCGTTTTGTGCTTGTGTATGCTCCTGAACCAAGCCATTAAGGGCTGTTTCCAACCAGGCATCCAAACGATCAGAAGCATCTTTGTTTTCAACTCGACTACGATCAGATCATTTAGAAATGATGTCAAGATATCACCGGGGCTGAGGCAAGCCACTTGCTGTAGTTAGGAGCTGTGTGAATGTTTCCGTGTATCTGATTGCTAAGGTCATTCCAGTGGCTTCTAGAGGGCACATTTGATGCACATGGATTCAGAGATGAGCACAGTGTTCTCATGTTCCTTCCGGATTCAGGCGATCCAAAAAACATCCCCATGTAAACCTTCTTATCCACACCACTGACCAATCCATAGCCTAGGTCAGTGGTAACTACTAGGTCTCAACAAACGGTTTCATCTGTCGGAAGATTAGTCCGTTGAGTCGTTGCCTCCTGGTTTGTCCTGGGTTCCAGAGGAGTGCAGACTAGCAGGCGAGTGTAGCTCATTACATCATTGGGGAATAATTGTTTTTGTAGCAACATTGCAGGCTGACATCAGAGCTGGACCACGGGCATAGCATGTGCTCTTCCTACAGAAATAGCCCAGCTGAGGCCTGGGTGGATATGTACAGCTACCGTCTTTACTAAAGGACGTCGGGATTGAATGCTGCAAATAACCATGACTAAACAGGTGTTTAACCCAAGTTAACTTTACTGCACAAGAACAACGCCATGACATCAAATGAGGCCATGAGAGTACTGTGATTTCCAGATAATGCTATGGTGCTGTTTTTAAACCTCCAACAACAATGTAGAACACTCTACATGGGGCTAGTCTTATGTTTGGAGGACTTAACCAAGTCCTGCTGAGAGGTTTGGATCATCCAGGTTCAACAACCTGAAGGTCAGCACAGATTTGAAAGATACACTGCATCCAGTGTTCCTCATGCCCAGTTACAAAATAATCTACAAATTGCAACAACATTTTCTTGAATTGGCTAAAATAGCGTTCTAATATAACCATTACAAGTTGATTCATCCATGATTACAAAGTCAACTTTGTGATTAAATGTCCATTTGTCTAGTATACAGCAAATGTAATCTGTTTAAGTTTGAAGCCGTATGCTTGACACTTGCTGGGGTGGAGTGGACTAAGATTCCCACCTCCATATTTAGATTTCCCAAATTGCTTGGGAAGGAACCCTGGTTTCCTGACTTGGAGGAGACTGAACATTGCTGAGGTTGTCCGTCTTTAGGGTTTCCCAGACAGGCTTTCTCGCCTTCCTTCCCTGCAAATCCCCCTTGGATGAAAGTAGGAACCACTGCTGCACTATGACTCATATCCTGTTGTGATGCTACGTGCTGTAGGTTAAAGATTTCAGCTGGTCCATGGGACTGACATTTGAAGCTGTGAAAAACATTAGGCGTTGATGAGACGTAAATGTTTTCGAAGGGGAGTCTATTTTCATCCTCTCTTGTCCATTGTTTGAAGGGCCATGCAATCACACGCTGTAATCTTCCTTGCAGAGTGGTAGGCTGTGTCCAACAGGACCCTCCCGTGTCCCCTTCACCTCCTCTCTTGACCTCCAAGATCTGTGTGGGAGACATCTTCCAGCCGGCCTCTCATCTCTCAGAATTCCCCCTATTTCATAGGCCCCTTTGCAGACATTCCCAGAGCACCATGGGTATTGGACACTTTGTTTAGAAAAGAAACCTTTAGAAAAGGTTATCATGTCCTGCTCGTTCTGGTAATGTGGTCTCTGAGGAACTGGGGTCAAGTCTGGTTCCTTTTCTCAGTACTAATTTAGGATTTGAGGCTTGAGAATTAATGTCTACAGATACATTGTTCCTTAGTTGAAGGCTTTTTATTGAAGATCATTTTGACCTAAATTGGTTGAAATTTGATCATATCTGGGTTGGAATTAAATTTGACAATTCAACTATCTGTCTTAGAATAAACACATCTGTTTGATTTAGAACATCACCATAGCCAGACATTTTTGTTACTCTGCTTCATTAATCATATCAATGTAATGTAATTTTCAGACAAAAAAAAGCAGTTTAGACGCTGATCTTCCTCCTGAGGATTGCTAGCGCTGTTTAGTCTTTGTGCAGTTTGTTTAAACACCAGGGTCATCGTTGTTTAGGATGAAAATAACTGCTTGTGTTAACCTCATCTCTATCTTTCATTAAACATAACTCCTATTTTCATACTCTTATCAGTGTCTGTACAAGGTACTGTACAGTGTTTGTACAAGGCCGTTACAAACCCATAGCATGTGCATGCCATAACTCCCCTGGATCAGGTGAATTATTTGGGGTCTCTATTGCAATGAACAATTCCAATTCTGGATCTTCCACCAGCCTGTCAGAACAGATGTTGAAACAGATGCTGATGATACATCAGTGTAATAGACCCTCTCTAAGGGAGTTGTGGGGGAGTTTGATGCAGGGGGTGGAGGGGGTGTGTTTGTGGGGCGTGTTGGGGGTGGTTTGGAGCAGGTTTGGAGGGGTAATAGACAGGCCACCCAGGACTGCTGCCTTTCTCCTAGGGAAGACAGTTGGTGGGATCTGTGTGTCAGTGTTAGTGGGTGTCAGTCAGAAGACTCTTAGATAGTTCCACTGGGGCAAAGGGACAAGTGGCAACAGCTGCAGTTATTTTGGTTTGCCTCTGTTGTTGTTGTACGCCAGTCTTCTCGGAGGTGGTCGTACATTGAGACGTCAGCGTCACTGACGGGTTGGGGGGTATAGTTTAGGGTAACGACGGGGTAGAAGACTGTGTATGATGAAGGAAGGGAGGAGAGGGAGGTTATGAGATGAGTAAAAATACATCAGAGAACGACATAAGGAGAAAACAAACATTTTTATTAAGGAAAGGACATGGGTCCAGGTAAGGTTAAACAGAATATAGTTCACAGGCCACTCTACAAAATTGAAGACCATGGTTCATGGTCTTCCTCATTGATTTCAGCTTTTCTCCCTGGCTCCATGTTGTTACTCTCTGTTATGCCAATAACAAAGTCGTTGCCTTGGAGAATTTAATTATCCCCCTTCTCTTCAGGCAAAAGAGCCTAGTCACACTAAACAGAGAAAGCTAATGTTTCAAAGGACTCTTTTCATTTGGCATGGTCCAAAAACAGGGTTCGATGACTAAATGCTCAAGTTGATCTGTTAGTCAGCAAGAATGAGTAGGTCAACATGCTAACGTATAAATTCATGTGTATTGTTCACTTTTGCACGTGTATACTATACTCTATTGTCCCACACCGGATCAGAGCTTGTTTTGATTGTGTCTATAGGGCTTCCTATAGCACACTTGGGAGGGTGCATTAAGATACTAATCTCTCTCATGACGTTTCAAAAGTTAACAGCTTGATTTTCTGAAAGAATAGACTCCCAAAATGATAGTCATAACTTGTTGGACGTCACAGTAAGAGGACAGTTGCCGTGGTCAGCTTCTGTCCCTCTGAAACATTGGGACCGTAAATACTTTGTCCCTGTCCATGGCCTGTGAACTGCAATGACCTCAAACTAGAGCTCTCTCTCTTTAATGGCAGTTTGATGCTGACAAGGATCACAACATCCCCGAAGCCTTTGAAGCTGCGGATGCTTCATTAACACTAATTAGGTTGGGTCACCATTCTAGAAGGACACACAGATTGGCCAGGGAGAAGGCCTGTTTTGTGTGTCCCTGTTTTCAGTTTTCTGACCGGAAATGTTCAACTTCAGTGCTACTTTAGGGACCTTTTATTGTTGGGAGGAGCTGCAGTAATCACTTCCGAAGACCCCAAAATGTCAGTTTACTGGCTGTTTAAACACCCATGTAAACAGAGTCTTCTTCCTTGCACCAATGCAGAGAGGGGAGCATGGAGGAGTCTGTACTGGACAGACATGTGCTACAGCCACGCTGCAGCGTCAGCTGAGATGGGTCTATGTCTATGTGTGTGCAGCTGGAAAACAGCTGGAGCCTGCAGACTCTTGATTATATAGGAGTTGTTGGATGTTTATTGTTCTGGCTTGGACTAGCACTGGAGACTGCAGCTTTTTTGTTTGTTCCAACACTGGAGACCGTAAATAGCTTAAATGTAGTAACTCATACAGAGCAGAATAGGCATGGTGCTGTGAAATGTGTGACCTGAAATAGTGTCTTATAAGCTCGTAACCCTACATTTCATGCTCAATACTGTAACCAAGGAAATGGGGGGGGGGGGGAAATGAGTCATCTGACTAGAGAAACAGACCATTGATTGCTCTGCCAATACAATGCACTTCAGTATATATGCATCTATGACACATAGTGGAACTCTCATCTTAAGATTTTCCATTCTTTGGCAAAACAGGAAGCTCCTCCTCCCAGATGACGCTCCTAAGCCGCTGCTTGTAAAGGGTGGATCTCTCCCAGAAATTCTGTGGAGAGGAGAGAGGTGGAAGTGTGCTGGGTCTGAAGGATATCCTCCTTGCCCCCCTCACATAATGAGATCAATCCTAAGAGATAACTCCTGACTCTTCATCCTCTGTGGCACGTCAGAGCCAGGCAGTGAGACTGTCATGTGTGCCTGTCAGACCCAATTAGTTATCAGATACTGCCCTTGGCACTTTGCAAGTTCCTTGGATGGACTTCATCAGTGTCAAATAACAGATATATGATATTGGTATGTACCTACTGTATATTGCAGTCAATGTTTTTACAGTTTTTTTTTATGGCTGAAGTGGTTTTACTGAACTAGCGGACCTTTTTCTTTCTCCATGGACCTGTTTCTTCTTACGTACTCTTTACCTACTTGTCTTTCTAATCACTTTCTCTTTTCTCTTTCTCCTTCCTGCTTCCTCCTGCTCTCCTGGGTCTTTAACTGCTCTGCACCTGCTCTGGCTAACTTATTCCTTCACCCCAAATGTGTCGCACTTTTCTTGTTTGACCCCCGACCCTTGGCCCCTACATTTATCCTCCTGGCCTCCACACCGCCCCCACATCCTTCCCTGCCCCTGCCTCTGCCTCTAGCCATAGCCGACCCGCTGGGACCTCCATATCTGGGGGAGATACAGAGCTCAGACCAGCCAGACTACAGTAAGTCCTCTGCTCCACCCGCTATTCATGCTGGTCATCTTACTCATCCAACACCCTGGCAGACTCTGCAGTCAGGCACTCTGCTCGTTCACTCTGACTCCTTAGACTGCAGCGGGGCGTGAAGTGTTGGAGTTAGTCAGCTTGTCAGGTTTTCCCTTGTGGCCTGCAGGCAGCAGTGTTTTTTTTATGCCAATGGAAAATGATGGGCTTGTTCCATGGTGTAATAGATGTAATTCCTTCCCTCAAGACAACACTAGCATTTCCATCTAATAACGGCTAAACAGAACATGCATTTGCTGTCTTTGCTGTGGATGTTTGTGTGGAATCTGCCCTGAGGAATATCTAGCAACAAACACTATTTATTTCCCATCACACCTTACAAGCTTGTGGTTATTTTCATGTTCTGGGCCTACACAGAGACTGGGAATAACTGTAGGAAAGGATAACAGCCATCACGATCATGGCCATAACAGAATCGAAGTGTTCTGACACACGCTCATGTCACTTTGACATTTACTTTATGTGCTTGCAGAGAACACAAAAGAGGCTCCATTAATATAGGGGCCAGAAGTCTTTCCCAGGGGCTCAACAGTGAGAGGCAGACTGTATTGGCTGGCCACCAGCAGCAGGGTTAAGTAGCAGGGGTCCCGCTCTATAAAAGCCCAAGCTGAGAAAGCGGGCCCCCACACCCTTCAGCCTCTCAGCCTGAGAGGGAGAGAGAGCGGGGTGCCAGGAGGAGAGCGAGGGTCTCATATCGGGAGGCTCCCTGGAGGGATGGGTATGAGTGTTACCTTGTTCTCTCCCTCCCTCTCTCTCTGTCTCTCTCGGTCACCCCTCCGTCTCGCTCTTTCGTTCCCTCTACCACGCCCTCAAGCTGTGCTGATTTGGTGCCAAAGGCGATGGTCTGGGGTTGAAGGTCGAGGCAGAATCGACTGAGCTGTAAAGACCAGGCTGGGTCAGAGCTGCTCTGCTCTGCCCTAGCCCACTCTCGGCTCTACCCTGCTCTGCTTCCCCCGGCTCAATCAGCTCTTTGTTTCCTGCACAGGCCTCTGTGTGTTCAGAGGGGGCCCGTCTTACAAAGCCACCACAGTTCTGCCGCGTAGCTTTAATAGCTAAATAAGTTTGTGAATTAAGAGTTTGGAATGCTGTGTTTTCCAGGCTTCCATTTTTCTCTCTCCCCACTCTCACAGTTTCATCGCCCTTGGCGGTGCCTGGCGGGGGATTTCCCCTCATGGCAACAGAAGGAGTGAGTGACGTTCAGGAGAATGCAGGTCGGCCCTCGTTAGCAGCGGGCCACAACCCGGCGCAGTAATCAAAGGATCCTGAATAACAGTGTCGGGCCTGCGCCCGCCCTGCCGCGCTGTCAGAGCAGAGAAGCTCAGAGGAGACTAGGTCGCTGGCCGCTGCTCGCCCTCTCGGCGGCAAGCGCCCTCTGAAGTGATTTGATTAGCCACGGGTCAAATGAGGCGCTTTGATGAGCCTCTTTGATCTTGGCTGTCCTCTGCTGCCTGCCTGTTTTGGCTGTACGGCACCCCTGCAGAGCCTGACACGGCCTGCAGAGGAACAGACAGCCAGGGTATGCTGGACTCTGTGACTCTCCTGTCCTGTCTGGTCCTGTTCTGTACACACCCTGCTCAGGAAGCTGGTTTTACCTGATATTCAGTTTAATCTGCAACAAATGAGGCTTTCCCTCAGCAGAAATGAGTGTATGAGTGTCTTGGAGGCACCAGTGCCTTGGTCCAATCCGGTTGGTAAAGTGGAAACTGCTTGTAAAGGCAGCTGCCCACCAGGATAAGTATTGCTGCCAATTGTACAGTTTGACCCACCCCCTCATGACCCCTGCAAGTTCCCAATACAATGAGCACACAGCAGCTTGTGTGTGAAGCACACTGTACTCAGCTTTTAATGAAGCAGGACTCCCAAGGCTGCATGATAAATGCACGCTGTCATCATGCACACGTCTGCTGGTATGTAATTATCGAGGGGAGAGAAAGGGAACATGAAGAAAGGAGCCGAGGGAAATGTGTTTGTGTGTGTATATGTGTGTGTGTGTGTGTGTACTGTGTGTTGCGTGTACAGTATTTATGTGTCCATTGTGTGTGTGTGTGTGTGTGTGTTGGTGTGACCCAGAGGCCCCAGGGTATGCCTACATAAAACTCCTCAGGATAGTCATGGCAAGTGGTAACTGACTGCAAGAAAAATAGCAAATATTGACTTCCTCCCTAAGCCCAGACCCTCGATCTGAGACTGACAAACCCCTCTCAACAAGGTGTTGGCAGCAGGGTGAGATGGGGCTCCCTCAGGCCCAGGGCTATTTAAAGGCTGCTGCCTAGCTTGGAGTGGCTCACTCTGAAATCAATAGATCAAGAAATCAAATGACCTGGGATCAATATTATTATTATAACATACATTTGGGATTTGTTTCTGTGAACATGCATATGTTTGTATAACATCCATAACTGCATACGAATACCAACCGATTTCCAGGTCAGGCTATTAAGTCTACAGATGTAGCCTCAGTATGTGTGTATGTGTATGTGGTGTGTGTGCGTATGTGTGTGTGTACAGGGGGATGAGTAAGCAACTTGCATTATATACAGTTAGGTCCATAAATATTTGGACATTGACACAATTTTCATCATTTTGGCTCTGTATACCACCACAATGGATTTGAAATGAAACAATCAAGATGTGCTTTAAGTGCAGACTTTCAGCTTTAATTTCAGGGTATTTACATCCAAATCAGGTGAACGGTGTAGGAATTACAACACATTTTATATGTGGCCCCCCCCTTTTTAAGGGACCAAAAGTAATTGGACAATTGGCTGCTCAGCTGTTCCATGGCCAGGTTATTCCCTCATGGGAGTTCGTTATTTCATTAACAAGGAGCAGATAAAAGGTCTAGAGTTCATTTCAAGTGTGGTATTTGTGTTTGGAATCTGTTGCTGTCAACTCTCAATATGAAGTCCAAAGAGCTGTCACCATCAGTGAAGCAAGCCATCGTTAGGCTGAAAAATCAAAACAAACCTATCAGAGAGATAGCAAAAACATTAGGTGTGGCCAAATCAACTGTTTGGTACACTCATGTTTGGTACACTCTTAAAAAGAAAGAACGCACTGGTGAGCTCAGCAACACCAAAAGACCCGGAAGACCACGGAAAACAACTGTGGTGGATGACAGAAGAATTATTTCCCTGGTGAAGAAAAACCCCTTCACAACAGTTGGCCAGATCAAGAACCCTCTCCAGGAGGTAGGCGTATCTGTGTCAAAGTCAAAAATTAAGAGAAGACTTCACCAGAGTAAATACAGAGGGTTCACCACAATATGTAAACCATTGGTGAGTCTCAAAAACAGGAAGACCAGATTAGAGTTTGCCAAAAAACATCTAAAAGACCCTGTACAGTTCTGGAACAACATCCTATGGACAGATGAGACCAAGATCAACTTGTACCAGAATGATGGGAAGAGAAGAGTATGGAGAAGGGAAGGAACTGCTCATGATCCAAAGCATACCACCTCATCAGTGAAGCATGGTGGAGGTAGTGTTATGGCGTGGGCATGTATGGCTGCCAATGGAACTGGTTCCCTTGTATTTATCGATGATGTGACTGCTGACAAAAGCAGTAGGATGAATTCTGAAGTGTTTCTGGCAATATTATCTGCTCAGATTCAGCCAAATGCTTCAGAACTCATAGGACGGCGCTTCACAGTGCAGATGGACAATGACCCGAAGCATACTGCGAAAGCAACCAAAGAGTTTTTTAAGGCAAAGAAGTGGAATGTTCTGCAATGGCCAAGTCAATCACCTGACCTAAATCCAATTGAGCATGCATTTCACTTGCTAAAGACAAAACTGAAGGGAAAATGCCCCAAGAACAAGCAGGAACTGAAGACAGTTGCAGTAGAGGCCTGGCAGAGCATCACCAGGGACAAAACCCAGCGTCTGGTGATGTCTATGGGTTCCAGACTTCAGGCTGTCATTGACTGCAAAGGATTTGCAACCAAGTATTAAAAGTGACAATTAGATTTATGATTATGTTAGTTTGTCCAATTATTTTTGGTCCCTTAAAAAGGGGGGGGGGGCACATATAAAATGTGTTGTAATTCCTACACCGTTCACCTGATTTGGATGTAAATACCCTGAAATTAAAGCTGAAAGTCTGCACTTAAAGCACATCTTGATTGTTTCATTTCAAATCCATTGTGGTGGTATACAGAGCCAAAATGATGAAAATTGTGTCAATGTCCAAATATTTATGGACCTAACTGTATGTGTGTTAGCAGTGTGTCTGTGGGGCAGCTTGGTAAACTTCAGTTTGAGTTCAGACCTTACCACAAGTGTGATATGGAAATAGACCCTGTCATTTGTATGTGGCTCCAATTTTAACCACAGTAATGCACATTGATTCTCTCCCAAACATTCAAACCAAAAGCTTGCTCGAGGGGAATTATTCTCAAAACATTATCCTTAGCTCAATTCATTTTTAACAAGTTGACCACAAAGGAATACAGAAAGTACCTTTCAAATAACAATATCTTTAGCACAGAGACAAATGCATGTTGACATTGTGGTTCTCTGTCATTCTGAAACAGTTCTGCTCAAGTTAACTCTCTCTCTCTGTATCTTTCTCCCCTCCCCCTCTCTCCATCTCTCTGGGATTCCAGTTTACTACAGAGCTCTGGTGAACTTCACTGACTCCATAGTGTACGGTCCTGAGTTGGATGACATCTACTCAGCAGCCTTCCAGGAGATCTCGGACGCGGTGGTGGACACGGTAGGTTTACCTCAGCGGGGTGTCCTACCTGGACACACACCAGGAAGGTAACCTGCACAGTCTGTCTGTCCACATCCCTGTCAGCGGTGGTACTGCAGTTCACATGGAAGACAGCACTCAAGTGGTCAACACAGTTTATAGTTGAAGTCAGACAGGTAGTGCAGGACAGGAATGAATAACCTGCCGTATGTTTCTACTCGTGCGTTTTCCCTACAGTTGGAGTCAGAGTACAACAAGATCAATGGCATCCAGACAGTCAGTGTGGTCCTCATCAAGTAAGCCATATCTCTTAACTTATGTTCTCGTGTTGGCGATGAAGAGTTCGCAACAGTTGCCTTCAGAGTCTTCCCTCTATAACCTGCCCATGTGGTTCCGTGGTGGAAACAGGAAGATGGTGCGTGAGGATGGCGTGGACGTGTTCGTGGAGCTGGACGTGGGCTCCGAACACAACCTCAACCACGAGCAGATCCGCAACGTGCTGTACTCCACCGTCAAGGAGGGCGCCATCGCCTCCTACGTCACCTCCGTCCAGGGCTTCCAATTCAGGCGCCTCGGAGAAGGTAACGGGATGGTCACCTGACCCCTCCTCGCCACTGCTTTCATTGGTCCTTTGCTCATGCTCTGACGGAGGTTTCCAGGGAGGCTAGGGGCTCGACAGGGGAGTCGTGCGGCCGCCTGAAGGGCTGGAATGTGAGAGGGAAGAAGGCCCGGGTGCTGCTCTTAACGTGTCTCTCTGGTTTTTTAGCCCAAGCTCTGCCCCCAGTGGAGCCCTTAGCAGTGCCAGGTTTGTACTGGGCCATGTCATGCCATGCCTGTTGCATGGAGACTTTCAGACTGGCGTAGCTGTCACTGCTGCACCTGTAGAATGCTCCTGGTGATGATGACGATGATGACGATGACCTCTATGGACGTGTGTTAGCTGGATCATGCAGTCTGAGGAATGTAAATGCATGGAAGCCTGTTGAGTGGTCATCGCATTCGGGCACCTGTAGGAATGGAAAGGTCTTTGCATGGCATGTTACACTGCAGTCTGCTCCTATAGCCAGCTTGGGATGTCAGCGCTCTTTTATACATGGCCGCGATGCAAGACTTGGCTTCGGTCAAAGAAATCAACATGTACGTGTCCAACGGTCAGGGTCAAAGTGTCGAGGGATGTCGAAGCAACAATGCTGATAGCATACAATAGGAATCTTCAAAGGAAGGGTGTAACAGTAAGCTGTTCCCAGGATTAGTAACAATACTCCAACACAGTCATCCCAAAACAACCAGGCTCCAGCAGTTTCACATAGTGGCTGTAGCCTTGCATGACCCCTGACCCCCCTCCCCCGCATCTCCCCCAGTGCCCCCCGACCCCAGACCCTGCACGCCGGACGAGCACGCGTGCCGTAGCGGAGAGTGCATCCGTCTGGAGTACCTGTGTGACAACAGACCCGACTGCAGGGACATGAGTGACGAGCTGTATTGCGGTGAGTGGCATGGGGCTGTGGAATGTCCGGCGTCGTCACACGGTAGCCGCACGACACGCCCGGCTCGGCTCAAGCGCGCCGTCGAGCACGTCCCGGGTGGTGTGAGGTGTGTGTGTGGAGATACGCGGTGTGTGTGAGATGTCTACGGTCCACTGTGTTTCTAGATAATAAACGCCCTGGTGCGGCCACGCCCACCCCTCCCGCCATCACCACCACCAAGAAGCTCCCGCGTCCGCCCTCCCCGCCCGGCCCCTGCAGGGCGGACCAGGCCACCTGCCAGAACGGCGAGTGCATCCCAAGAGACTACCTGTGTGACGGAGAGAGGGACTGCGCCGACGGCAGCGATGAGATCCGATGCGGTGAGCAGCGCGCACACACCGTACACACACACGCACATACAAAAAGACGCACGCACACACACCACCCACAATTGCACACACCCACACAGTCTCACACACACACCTCATCTGAGAATGGAGCGTCTGTCTCTACAGGCACCCCCTCTCCCTGTGAGCCCAATGAGTTTAAGTGTAAGAACGGCCGCTGTGCCCTGAAGCTGTGGCGCTGTGACGGGGACAACGACTGCGAGGACAACTCCGATGAGACAGACTGCCGTGAGTCCCACGCTACTCCATCTTGTCCCCTGAACCATCATCCCATCCCACCAGCCAAAATAGACTGGAGAAAACCTCTTTCGAACATGGAAGTCAGACGTTGTCAGTAACCCTACATGTGCCTCTCCCTCTGGACCCTGCAGCCACCAAGGGTCCCGGTGACACGTGTGCCCCCGAGCAGTTTGTGTGCATCAGTGACCGGACCTGCATCCCTGCCAGCTACCAGTGTGACGAGGAACCAGACTGCCCCGACCGCTCGGACGAGTATGGCTGCAGTAAGTCCCTGCCATGCGGACCATGACACCACCATGACCTTCTCCTCTACACGGACACATTCCCACCTACTCTCACACACACACACACACACACATGCACACACACACACATCGTCTGTGCCTGCTTTTCTCTATCTGCTTCTGTGCCTCTCCTGAATAGTCACCCTTAAAGTCCCTTAAAACCGTGTGACTAATTTGCAGTTGCTCTGGCATCCTTTCACACAAGCTGAGTGGGAGACACAGAGCTTTTGTGGTGTGTCCAAGTCCAGAGAACTGAAGGATTGTCCATCCATGGCAAAGACTCCCATTCCCTTTGACTATGGGACTCTTTGACTTACATTGAGACACTAAGTACCAGTCACATACTGCCCTTTTAAAATGTGGAAACTTGTTTGAGTGTGTGTGTGTGTTTGTCTGTGTACAGTGTGTGTGTCATGTGTCACACTGCTCATTATTTCATGTGGGTAAAGTTCATGACTTTCACGTGTTTTCTTCTTTCCTTTCAAGCTCCTCCCACAGTGACCAGCCCTCCGGAAGAGTCCATTCAGGCAGTGCGGGGGAAGACGGTGACCTTCACCTGCACAGCTGTGGGTGTGCCCACTCCCATTATCACCTGGAGACTCAACTGGGGGCATATCCCTGTCAGTGGCAGGTAGGTTCTCTTCTAGATTACCCCCCCCCTCCATTATCTCCATTATCACCCACAACCCCAGGCTCATTTCTAAAGCATGGAATTCATATTGTGATGCATCTTAAAGGAACATCCAAGCATGATTGAAAGGGGAGTACTGTATGTCATTTTGGGAACAAATTGTGAAACTGCATGGA
Organism: Osmerus eperlanus; assembly: GCF_963692335.1. Lineage (NCBI taxonomy): Eukaryota > Metazoa > Chordata > Actinopteri > Osmeriformes > Osmeridae > Osmerus > Osmerus eperlanus. Next base: position 10,742,898 of record NC_085021.1, read on the forward strand.
TTGTTCTGGAAAGTGGATATGACTTTTCCATTGTGTGAAAAGGAGTCTTGTAATGTAATTGATTGGAAACAGACCCTGAAGATTTCGAAACGTGTGTGGATTTGTCAGCTTTCCAATCTTGGCATCCCTCAAAATGAAATCGTCATGCGTAGTAGTTTCAGATTTTCTTAGTGAGCCCAGATAGCTGAGCCGCATTGGAAATGCATTTGGAAATGCGTCATGTTTCAATCAGGTCTGACTTTAATTATTCAGAATAGCTCTGCAAACTTGACTTAGCCTTTTTTGCAGTGCTGTGTGACAGTCATTCTTAATGGTGCCTGACCTCTGCCTTTTATCATTTATTTGGATAGGTTGCCACATCGAAAAGTTATGTTGTAATGAAAAATGACAGTAAAAACTAAGTAGCATCACATTCAGTAAGGACCCTTCTGACATCAATTTGTACTTTCCATACTGCCTCTCTTAAAAGGCATCCATGAGTAGGCAGAATAGACAGAAACTCAGTAGAACTGGGTCAGATGAGAGAAGAGCTGTGTAGCCCCCTTATGTACAGTGGGATATGCTGTACTAGTCCACCGAAAGCAATGTATTGAAGCGATCCAGCCACTGGCCAGCTTTTCTGCAGTCTCTCTGTAGACGCAAGCCCACAGTCCCTCCTCTGTCCCCCCCAGAATCAACATGATCAGTGAGAACGGCCGTGGCACCCTGATCATCCGCGACGTGAAGGAGGCGGACCAGGGGGCGTACACCTGCGAGGCCATCAACGCCAAGGGCCTTGTCTTTGGCATCCCTGATGGCGTGCTGAGCCTCACCCAGGTCCCCAACGGAGGTACTGTAGCCCTGCCACGTGCCGCATGGGCATCAGGCCACACAGCTGCCACCAATGGCTAGTCACAGACTAGTTCTTTACACTGCCTTGCTGCCTCATGCTTATACATTCCACAGTAGAGGAGAACATATGGGCAGTAGTCTTTTTCCTGTTGAGCCGACGTCGACAGGAAAGACATCTGGCCCAGCATTGAGCCAGAGTGCGTCGTTGAGATCCCCTAAATGTGTGTCTCTGTTCGTTGTGCACGTGTCCCGTCGTCCTACGTCGTCAGTTTCGTCATCTTCTCTGTACTCGTTGCCAGACAACTGTCCAGCGGGCCACTTCAGAGTGGAGGGCCGCTGCATGTCCTGCTTCTGCGCCGGCATCACCAAGACCTGCCAGAGCACAGGCCGCTACCGGACCCAGATCCACCTGCGCTTCACTGATGAGGACGACTTCAAAGGTAGGGAGGCCACTGAGGCCTGAGACCCTGATAGGATTACGATGAAGGACCACTTCGGCTAAACAAGCTCTTTGAAGAGGGTTTACCCACCTTATGACCTCTTGAGCTTTAACACTGAAGTGAACGGGTTGCAGATGAATCACATATCTGATTTGGAGGTCATTACTTGTACACTGAATTCCCCCCCCCCCTCTATATTTTTCTTTCTTTCCAGTTTTTTTTTACTGTGGAGTTTATTTTATTTATTTATTTATTGTCTGTTTTCATGGTACTGACCTGAGGAAAGTCTTAAGTGAGGCTTTGTGAAGTCGTAAAAATAATAATCTTTCTCTCTCTCTCATCCAGGGGTGAATGTAACATATCCCTCCAGACCAGGCACTCCTCCTCTCTCCTCCACTCAGCTCCTTATCAACACAGAAATGGAGGAGTTCCAGCTGGTCGACCTATCACGTCGCTTCCTCATCCTGGACTCCTACTGGATGCTGCCCCGACAGTTCCTGGGCAACAAGGTGATAATCTATAACTCAACCACCTCACTACACTTAAGATAGCAGTTATCCAATGACCAATTCATTTTAACTTTACTTTAATGCAACCATGTAACTACATGCAAACAATACCTGAAGTATAAACAGTGTAGGTACATTGGTATCATTATGTAGTGTTCAGAGTTTGCTATAGAGTTTAACTTTTATTATTTGTAGAATTTAGAGGTGTGTAAGAGGTAAGTGTATGTTATATGAGTAGTAGTGGTAATTGTATTTGATTCCTTATTAATAATTTTCCACAAGGAATGCAAATATAAATAAATAACGATGAGGCATTAAATTGTAATACTGTAAAGGGGCAGTTGAAGGTTGTGTAACCAAAGAAAGATCCATGTTAACATCCACTTACCTCTGGAAAGCCCAACCTCCCCCATACAACATTTCTCTTGTGTAAACAGTAATGAAGCAAGTCAAAGCAAATCCTCTATAAGTACAATGTTGTTAGTCTAGCTATTGCTATTTAGCTGCATGGAATGTAACATTAATGTAAAGCATTTGGCCATAGAGATCTACACTCTTTTCAGAAGAGAAATGTACGTAATAATGATATATCACACAGTCCCAAACTACAACATTTTCCATGTTGTAAGGACACTGAACTGTTCTGTGTTTAGATTGACTCCTACGGAGGCTCGTTGAAGTTCAAGGTGCGCTACACGCTGGCGCGGGGCCAGTCTGAGCCTGAGGAGAAGCCTGACGTGGTGCTGGTGGGGAGCGGGCGCAGGCTGGTGTATCGCCGGGGCAGGCCCACCCCCGCCAGGCAGCTCAACCAGAAAGACATCAAGTTCACTGAGGTGGGTGAAGCTCTCCAAACATCTCCACCAGCTTTGCTAGGGTTTTTTTGACTTTCTATTTTTATTTTACATTAGTCTACGTTATGTTAGCTAAATACTGTACATTCTTTATTACTGCAGGTTCAATTGTTCAATTTTGATATCTTATGTATTCTATTTATAATAATATAACTAGAATAACATTCTAGTTGTGAAAGCCTGAAAATCAAACATTCCATTGCCAATAACTCATATCATAAATCATAATATTAATGTGATTATGACAATAAACCACCCTCCAAAGCTGTCTAGTACTGTAGCAGGGAAGGGTCGACTTCCATACCTGTCTGATGAAAGGCTCATGTGTTGTGGTGACTGATCCTGGTTGCTGCTGCAGGAGAACTGGCAGCACTCTAACGGGCAGCAGGTGAGCCGTGAGGAGCTCATGATGACCCTAGCCAACCTGGAGAGCATCAGCATCCGCACTGTGTACGACAGTCACATGGTCAGCGTGGCGCTCAGCGACGTCGTCATGGACACCACCACCGTGGAGTACAGTATCCATGGGCCTGCCAAGGACGTGGAGGAGTGCAGGTGAGAGGTCCTAATCACACCCCTCGAGGGTGTATAAAAGCTGTAGATGGTATTTCCTTCTACCAACGACTATGTTTTTTTTTAAAAGGTTAAACTATCCCTGGAGTAAATGTTCAGGGATAGTGATTGTGCAGTGATTGACCTGAGCTTGTGAAAATTAACCTTGTCTGTCTGTCTGTCTGTCTGTCTTTCTTTCTGTCCCAGATGCCCAGCTGGCTACTCTGGCCTGTCCTGTGAGATGTGTACCTCTGGGTTTGAACGCGTACCGGGCGGAGCCTACCTGGGCACGTGTGCCGGCTGTAACTGTAACGGACACGCCAGTGCCTGTGACCCAATCAGCGGACACTGTTTGGTGAGCACAGTTCCTGATTAGTCAGCAGGCCTGTCAATATCGGGATTTGAACACATTTAAAAACTGGTCCTGGTTTTAAATGGTTTTCCCCTCCCTCAGAGTTGCCAACACAACACAGAAGGGCCTCAGTGTGACAAATGTCGACCCGGCTATTTTGGTGACCCCAGGCGAGGTCGCCCTGACGACTGCAAGCCCTGCCCCTGCCCATACACTGAGACGTCCCGCCGGTAAGAGGTCACCCATGTGACCACCCAGCACACTCATATACACAGACACCCACACAAACAAACAGGGAGAGCATCGGGGGACTGGAAAACCCTTTTTCCCTCAAGTAGGTTTATGTCTCTTAGGGGAAAGGAAAGGAACACTGGTTCATTCATTGGCTAGGTCATCCTCTGACCTGTCCACCACCCATTAACTCACTGCCTCATGCAGTTAATAATGAGGTTGAGCTGGGGTTGTGTGTTTGTTTAAAGGTTCTCTGACACCTGCTTCCTGGACCATGACTCTCAAGCTACATGCGACGCCTGTAAACCAGGCTACACAGGACGCCGCTGTGAAAAGTAAGGATGTGACCTCCAAACCTGTCCTGCATCATAAAAGCTCTGGAATACTGTCAGGATGTGGTGTTAACAGGTGAAGGTTGATTCATGATGCCTCCTGCTTCCCCCAGGTGTGCCTCTGGTTACCAGGGCAACCCCCTGCAGCCCAACAGCAAATGTGTTGTAATCCGTGAGTAAATTATTTCCACCAGAAGGCCAAACATTCTATAATCAAATTCAATAGGAACAGGTATTGCCTGGCTGGTTTCACCTATTCTGAAGTCTTTCATATTATGCGGCTGGACTTTTAAAAAGGCTCGACCCAGTGTAATGAATAACATTGGTGCTGGATGATTTACAGTAGGGTATGCTGTCACTGACCAAGTATGTGGAGGGGCTGAAACCCTCCCAGGTGCACCTTGCTCTGATCCAAACAGCATGTCCTCTCCTCCCCTCATCTCTCCTCCTGTCCACTCACAGAGAATGCACTGTGTGATAACAAAGGCACCATCAACTCCAACAGCAGGCCTTGCAGCTGCAAGGTAATGCAGCACAATTAAAACAGGAATAGGAAAGAAGTCCGTATTATTGTAATCAGTAGTACATCTGTTTATCATTGTACATCATACTCTAAATCTTTTATCTGACAGAGGACTTTATACTTTCTGGCATCAGTATCCTGGGCCTGTTTTGACCATTCTGCTGATATGGGATCATCTTTTTTATGACATCAATGATGAGCTTGACAGGCTTCTGCAGGACAGATGTGCAAACTCACAGTGTGTGTGTGTGTCTGCGTGTGCGTGCGTGTGTGTCTGACAGGCCAACGTGGTGGGTGCTCAGTGTGATGAGTGTAAGAGTGGCTCATTTCACCTGTCCCAGGCCAACCCAGACGGCTGTCTCCAGTGTTTCTGTATGGGCATCACCAAGCAGTGTGCCAGCTCGTCCTGGAGCAGGGACCAGGTACACAGCTCTCAGCCACCAGCACAGGGTCCAACCCAACCACTCACACGCACACGGGTAGTGACCAGGTCAAATGTAGCTTCAATGGCTTCACTATTCAGTGCGACGACAACACCCAAGGAGAATGAGAGAGGCTGACTGGGAATGAGGTTCCACTATGCTGAGTGTCTGTGTGTGTGTGTGTGTGTGTGTGTGTTTCAGGTCCGTGGTGGAGTGAACGGGCAGCTGTTCACCCTGTCCAACAGTGCCAACACCAGGACCATCACAGAGGGCATCTCCCAGAAGGGCACCCTGGAGGTGCTCTACCGCTCCTTCACCTCCATCCCCAGCGACATCTACTACTGGGTCCTGCCTGAGAACTTCAGAGGAGACAAGGTGAGGGGAGGAGAGGGTGGTGGTGGGGAGGGGGGGTTGAGGGGGGTGGGGGGGGTACATGATTCTCCTCAAAAGTTAGGATGAAAGCTAGATTAGTCTCACTCAGTCATGTCTCAACACGTTTCACTCATGTTAAGAGATTCAGAACTGCTCAATCACTTAATCTCTGGGTTTTACATTCATGCACAACGTGTGTGAGAGTTGAACTGTGACTTATCCCCCAGAGTTCTAGAGTGAAATACCTTTCCACCATCCCACGGGCCTGTTGTTGAACTCCTCCTTGCATGTTGCTGTCAGGTGACTGCGTACGGCGGTGAGCTACGCTACACCGTGAAATACGAGCCACGGCAACGCTCGCTGGTGATTGACGGACAGCCAGATGTGGTTCTCCAAGGCAACGGCATCTCCCTGGAGCACTTCTCTCAGACCAAGCCCCTCCCCCGTGTCCCGGCCACCATCACGGTCTCCTTCAGAGAGGTGTGTGCCTGTGGCGTGTGTGTGTGTGTGTACCGTTCACCACTGGGTACTACTCTGCCCTGTTGATGTTTTAGTGGTTTGTTTGAATTGTGTAATTGGATTACCATTAACCCCAACTCAAATTCACACCGTAATCTTCCGTTAAATCTCCTGATCTAATCCTGAGATTACTTCATCGGCCTCATTCCTCCCCCTCTCTTCATCTGTACCAGTCTGCGTGGCGGCGTGCCGACGGACAGCCCGCTACTCGTGAGCACCTTCTCATGGCCTTGGCGGATATAACAGTCTTCATGATCAGAGCCACCTATGCAGACAACATGGCTGAGAGCAGGTGAGAAGCACCCGAGTTTCTCTCGCAATTCCAAAGTGACACCACACCGCATGAGTGTCGGGTTAGGGGTTAGGTTGAGCTGGACAGAACAGACCTTGTAAGTGTATTCCTCCTTCCCGCCGGGCGCAGTCTGTCAGACATCAGGATGGACATCGCTGTGCCTCACTCCACCGGTAATGAGAGAGCTCTGGCTGTGGAGGAGTGTGCCTGTCCTCAGGGCTACAGAGGCCCGTCCTGTCAGGTACTGTTACACACACACATGCACACACACAAATGCACACACACACACACACACACACATGCACACACACAAATGCACACACGCACACACACGCAAACACATGCACTCTCTGTCACTCAGACATGCACGGTCACACATACACACACACACACACACACAATGGAAGTGTGTTACTATTAAAGGGGTTTGGTAAAAAATACTGTTGTGTGACGTCTTGTCGTCTGCAGGAGTGTGATGTGGGATTCACCCGCACAGGGTCAGGTCTGTACCTGGGCACGTGTGAGAGGTGTGACTGTAACGGACATGCCACTGGCTGTGACCCAGAGACCGGAGACTGTCTGGTAAACCTTACCCCCTCTTTTACCCATCCTACCTCACTGCCTCTGTCTTCTCCTGCCTCCCATTGTGTTCTTCCTTTCATCCTCCCTCTCTGTGGTCTTGCCTCCCCCTCCCCCTCACTCCTCCAGTGCCCGGACGGCACCTGCTTTGATCTTTGCTATGGAATGCACTTCCTCGGCACATCTTGATGTGGAAAGAGACTCTAATGTAGCTCACACGGGCATAAGATCTCACTCTCCCATGGGTCCTTACACGGTTTCTCCCTGGATGTGTGTGTGTGGGTGTGTTTTCTCTCTCATAGCAATGTCTCCATAACACTGCCGGGCCCAGGTGTGACCGCTGTCTGCCTGGTTACTACGGCAGCCCTGCCAGGGGAGATTCTCAGACCTGCCAGCCGTGCCCCTGTCCAGGGACCTCGCCCGGCAACCAGTCAGTTCCCTCCTCACACTCACCCTACAGCTGTCTTTTATCCTGAACAGAAAGTGAACGCTCCTGTACTGTGCGACGCACGTTAATATGAGGTCTGACGGAAGCCTCTTCCTGCAGGTTCTCCCAGTCCTGCCATGTGGACTCAGATGGACAGCCCACCTGTGATAACTGTCCCACTGGGTTCTCAGGGCGGCGCTGTGAGAGGTAAGGTTTCCCAGCCATCCCCTCCCGCCCTTGCCCCTCCAGCCCGCAGTGTTAGCTGGTCATTGCTCAGTCGTTGGTGGGTGCTGGGCTGCGCTGGACAGCGAGGTGGGCAAAGGTGACTCAGCGGGTTGGCTGGCACTGCCAGGTGTCATGTAGAGGGAGGGCTGAAGCATGTCTGTCTGTTTTCGTGACTGAGTGGTGTTAGTGACTTAGTTAGTTAGACAGGGATGGGACATGCAAACCTCCAGCAATGCCACCCATTCCAGTGATCTAGCAGGGGAGACATATCTGTTGGATTTTACTCTATGTGGTGCTTTTTCCTTGAGTTTCACAGCTGACAACTTGTCAGTGTGTGTTGTCGACTTCTTATCTTAGAAGTATATGGATTTCATATGTAATGGGTCACAGTCTAAGTAAAGTGTAACAAAGGAACTGAACTGAAAATCCAGTGTGAGAGAGATCTTGTTGTGATCTTTGGTGGTTTGGAGTTGTACTTGTGTCCTGAGGAAATCTTTTGCCACCGCTTGCTCTAGCTTCTGTGCCAGAACCTTTTTCACAAGCTGCTTTCTGCTTAAGCTGAACTTCTCCGGGTCACCATCTGTGGGCTTCCTGGACTTCTGTGGTCAGTGTTTATGTATTCTGTCAGAGGCATAAACGAGATGGCATTATGAGGACTTTGTCTGTCAAAATCTTTACATATCTTTGCAACTAGAAATGCAAAGATGTCAAGGTAATTGTGTTCATTCTTTGTATGTTTTGCTTTGATTTGCCCGTAAGTGCCATGTCTGATTTTGATGTTTTGATGTTAAGAACATCTACAGCAAACAGTTGTGGGGAACCAATTTCACAAGAGCAGTTCCTCCCATTGGGCTGTGGAGAAGCTGTGTTCAACTTCAGTCTGGAGAAAAGCGTGTACCCAGATGGGAGTGGAGATGAGCCCGAGTGGGAGGACACCACAGATGACTACATCTACAGGACAGTGACCACCTTTCACCCCGGGGATATAGGATCCTCCAGCTTCACCACCAGAAGCTTACTGTCCACCTCTGTCCTCCGCACCCATCCTACCACACGCTCCACCACCCATCCTACCACCCACCCCAGGACTGACATTATAAGGGTCACTTTGGACCAAAACGCCCCTAGAGTTCCACCTCCCTTCACAGCCAGCCCTGAGTCTAGGCAAAGCAGTTTCCACTTCCTGCTCCGGCTTCACATGAACCGCTTCAACAAGCGCTTGAGCATGCTAGAGAGCAACACCCTGGACATGAAGGACAGCCTCCAGTACATGAGGGGCCAGCAGAGCAACCTCAACATTCAGCTGGAGCGACTCCTGGCCCTGCAGTCGGCTGTGGACAAGACGGAGAGGATGGGTGAGCTGGAGAAGGGTTACAATGACATGGAGGCCCGGTTAAGCAGGCTGGAAGGGCGCTTGGAGATCCTCATAGACGGCTTCACCGCGCTGGCCCAGGAGATGGACAAGCTGAGACGCGGCCGGCACGTGGCCCGCTCCGCTCAGGAGAGGAGGGCTCTGCCAGAGCTCTCCATCTCCGTGGGAGCCACCATGTACACCACCAGAAGGCCCGCAGTCAGGACGAGCCCCACTGAGAGGCCACAGACCAGGGCCACAGTCCCTAAAAGCTTACCCACGCCCCAGCTCCCTGCTAACACTGCTAAAGCTTCTCACCAGGCTCTGCGTAAGCAGAAACCAACAGTCACTACATCTACAGTCAGACACACTCTTAAACCTAAACCACTGACTACTAAACCTAAACCATTGACTAGGTCCACCAAGGGTCATGCTAATGTAAGTTTAATTTCAAAACAAAAGACAACCCTTAGTAAAAACAGGACTAATTCTAAACCAAAAATTACAGCAATGCCTAAACCAAAGATGATAGTGGATAAGAAGAAGCCTGCTACCACTGCTAAAAGCCCTTCTAAAACCAGTCCAGGAAAATCAAGACAAACCAAAAATGCGGCAACCACAAAATATCAACTGACACCACCTTCTCACAAGTCCAGGCCATCAACAGAGGTAGCTAAAGGTCTTCCATCATCTAAGTCGGGTACTCATGCCACTAAAAAGGTGCCTCAACCAAAGAGCAAAGGTAAGAAAGACTCTTCATTTAGGGCAGATGCACCTGATTCAAAGAAGATTCCAACACGTGTGAAAACCACTGAACGAACGGCCAAGAAACAGCCCAATCCAAAAGTGATCAAACCAATGTATCCGTCAACCAAGGTCAAGGGCCAGCCACAAAGCAGAACTCCAGCTCCAACAGTATACCAGCTGGTCCCACCCTCTCACAAAGTGAATACAGACTCTAAACCCAAGGTCAAGACCATGAAGAAGGGGCCCTCCTCCACTGCCACCCTGCCCACTGAGACTACTGCTTCTAAAACAAAGTCCAAGACCACAGCCAAGTATAAGAAGACCACAACAAAGAAGCCAGAGCAGAGAAATAAGCCCCGCCCCCAGTCTGCTTCAGGTGTGTCTGACATTCTCAAACTGCTTCGAGGACACCAACCATCTAAGAAGACGAAAAATAAACCAGATGGTGGTCTTCACATAGTGCTTGGAAGGATGGCTATTCCTATCAAGATCATCCCCGATTATTAGCTGATTTGTGGATCAACACATTTCTATGTATATATATTCATATAATCTTAAAGTGACTTATGGTCCTGGTATTTATGCCTGTAATCTAATCTAAAATGGAAAACTGTATGAAGGGACTGTTGAATACCAGGGTTTCCCGCAGAAAATAAGTTAGTTAAGGTGGTAGGGTGGGGTTTGCCGTCAGTCTATCGCAGAGTTTCTGCGATAGACTAATGCATTCTGCAGAGAAGGGAGACTGCCGTTGGTCACGGTTTGGAATGGAAGGGAAAAAACAGGACAACGGTGAATATTGCTATAAAAAACAAAAAAAATGGACTACGTATTTAAGGCGGCAGGCGTGTGTTGCTTAGGCAGCCGCCTTAACTGAAAAGTGCTGCGGGACACCCCTTATACTGATGCTGTAGTTAGCCTGTTGATACAGACTGGATACGATTGTGTTTTGCTGATGTTATGTAACTATCAAAATAATTGCACAAAATTGTGTTTCCTTGAAAAACTTTTTTTTTTGTTAACATTTTGTAAAATGTTTGGGTGCTGATTTTTTAGTGCTGCTTATACACTGGAGAAACTACCTCAAGTATTAAACTCAGACTTCCGCATTAGGCTACATTGTGTTTCCATGATCAGAACCTTTCTGGGGTCATTTCTAAAACTTCCCTACATCAGACTTATCTTACCCTCACTTACCTAGAATGCAAACTCAAACTCACGCAAACAACCATGTCTTGTACAATAGCATCTGTAACCTGAATGTTCTACTATAAGGTGACATTGATGGAATAACCAGGTTTAAGACAAAACCCTCATTATAGGGTTAGGCAATACAGCCATATGATGTGTGGAGAACAGTATTTGAAGAGAGGTTGCCAAGGCGTTGACCGTCTACTTTTTAAATTACAATTGAAGTTTGTTTTCAGACTGAATGTGTGTATCAGTTTCTGTGTAAATCAAATGTGTGCCAGAATGATGTAGATAAATTGGATTTGTGCTTGTCATGTCGTGTGGCAGTTGCTGTTTCAACATTTTTGACCACAGGTATATACATTATTTAAAAAACATATAATTACAACATATGTACTGTGCATTGCCATACTGTCTGTAACTTGATTAATAACATAAACAATGAGAGCATATTGGTATCTAAACCATTCTCTAAACATATATTTGAATTTGACCACCTCACAACATAACATTCTAAGAGATAAGACAGGATAGGTTTTCCCAAAGACAGTTTATAGCATTGACGTCCCATTGAAGCTGTGTGTTGGCTCGGCTGTGGAACCCCGATGGTCAGGTAAGACTCCAGTGATCCGCTGGGCTCTTCAGCTGCAGATCTGGAAGGTGGTGTGCTTGCTGGGACAATGGGCATTCATCTTTTTACGTCATATCATTAAGGATATGAGGCCTACTCCAGCACACTGGTCTCTAGTTCCACTGTTGTCTCTTTCTTTGCTACGCTCTCTTGATTCAGTTTGACTTTGGTGTTTGGATGTGTTCAAGCTCTAATGCGTGTCTGTGCATAAGTGATTCCTCAGTTCCACATCTGTCACACTAGGAGAGAGATGCTTTCAACATCTGACACATGTTGAGTGGTTTAGCGTTGGCTGTGCTTTGTCCATCTCCAATGGTGGCAATATATTATACTTCTGCATCTGGGATGCAGTCAGTGGATTTGTTGTTGAAAGTTGGAAAATATGTTCAAGCATGTATCCCTCTTTGATGAGTGAGTAGTCCATTCCAGTGCATGGGATTTAGGGAGCAGAGAGTGTGGAAGTGTATTATGAGTTGTTGAAGTGTAGTATCAGTGGGGGTCCTCATGTAGAAATGTCTTGTGGAGGCCTGAGTGTGGTTGCAGTCTTATCTGGACCAGCACACTACACTCTCCCGGTTTTCTGCCCTATCACTCTGTTGCTCCATGTCTCCTTTGCAAATACACATTTTTACCTCAATGTCAATAATGCCATTTTTGGTATTTCAGATGTGCACCAGGTTACACTGGCAACCCCCAACAAGGAAAGAGGTGTTCCAACAACAAGGTTGATGGTATGTATGAGAACTAAGCGTCCAAGTTTAAAGTTGCTGTTGATTTCTGGACATCCAAAAACATTCTCAAACACGCAGTCGATTTTAACAATGTGTAGGCCTCTAGGTTTGCATTTGGATGAGGTATGTGTTTGGTAGAGTGAAGGCACACACGGTGATATGGCATGTTGACATGGCTTACAGACTGCTACACATGTGACGCGAGGGGAGCCCATAGCGGAGCGTGTGTTTCAGGACAGTGTCGCTGCAAGGTAAACAACAAACACCTTAGTAATTCCCAGGAACAAAAGAAGGATAATTGTATATTTGCACATCCTGACATATTATGAACTTGTGACTGTTAGTGTCTGGAGTGACCTGTGCTCCCCTGCTCACTCAAACATCACAATTGTTTTCCAGATGAACGTGGAAGGCTCGACTTGTTCCAACTGTAAGTCCGGCTTTTTCCACCTGAGCTCCGCCAACAGAGATGGCTGCCTGTCCTGCTTCTGCATGGGCGTCACCCAGCAATGCTCCAGCTCCACCTACTACAGGGACCTGGTATGGGCTGGATACACACATATCACTCCTACCAATACCTCTTCTATCCGGCCTCGGTTACTAGCTGTACAAGGGCTCTGCAGAGGCTGCCAATAATGCAATGGAAGTTGAGTTTGAGTTTCAGGGGATGTGTGTCTGATACGTGCTGCCCGGTGTCTTGTTCTCCAGGTGTCCTCAGCCTTTGCTCCAGGGAACTTCCAGGGCTTTGCCCTGGTGAACCGCCAGCGCACCAACCGCATCGCCACTGGCTTTACCGTGGAGGTGTCCACCGACGGCACCCAGCTCTCCTACAGCAACTTTGACTACCTGGGTCAGGAGCCCCACTATTGGCAGCTGCCTGGGGCCTACAAGGGAGACAAGGTCAGTAGCACCGTGTTGCTGTGAGCCTTCCTCTGGCCTGTGTGTCTCGGGCTCGCAGAGACAGGATCATGGGAGCCTCAGGGCTCAGTCCCTGAGACGCTGAACCATCATTTCCCCTCTTCCTCTGTAGACCTCTGCTCCAGCCTCTTCCCCCGCTGCTGTTTTCTGGTGCTAAGCTGCTTCTTTTTGCTCTGACATCTCTGGCATTCCTTTCCCCTCAAGCAGCAGTATCGCATTCTCAGGGAGTCAAGCTGTCTGAGACAGGCTGATCCTCTCTCACTGGTGGAGGGTTTTAACTACGATTAGTTTAGACTGGACGAGAAAGGCGGAATATCACGACGAAGCAGATGTTACATGAATGGCTCGCAGTAGTTGAACCCTTTCTGTCTGCTCTCCACAGAAAGAGCCTTTCTATGCTCGAATGAGAAGGGCTCCCCAGGTAAAACTGAAGACTGCTTGTCTTGGTGGTTTGGATTGGGGAGGTTAGGCATCATACGATAATGACTAGTGTGTTTAAAACAACCTGCAACCATCAAAGCCTGGTGTGGTTTGGAATTCAATGAAATGTTGCAAAAAGTCATGTGTTTACGTCCATTGAATACATTCCCAGTGCATTTGGAGTGTTCTGGAGTGTTCTGCTTTGTTCTGCTGTGCATGCGAAGCATGTTGTCCCTGTTACAGACAAACACAAGTTTTTACAGCTTTATACTGTAGTTGGACCTACATTTAGCGTAATTTTAAGTCATAATAATATTGTATTACCGTACTTGCATTTGCACAGAATTTTTTAAATATATATATATATATTCCACATCACATGATACATTATTTAGAACAATGAATCTGGACTACACAGTAAGGAGCAACTGTGGTCGTTCACTGTCTCTGGTAAAGCATACATCTAGATAAAGGACTTTCAAGGGTCACTCTAAATCTCTCTCATCTTTTAACTTAGTCCTGAGGCCGTTTAGCTGTGGAAAGCACCCACAGGTAGGACACAGGTCACGAGAGCTCGCTTTGTTCACATAACTAGAGCCCGTCGTCCTCCATGCCAGAGGAGCAGCTGAGGAAGGATGCATCCGTCTGGAGCCTCATGAGTCAGAACACCAGGGCTAAGAGAGCTAGCCAGGTACTGCCCCACTAGACCTACCCCATACTAGCCACTGACTAGCAAACTGACCCACACAGCATGTGGATGAGAAGACCACTGCCCCTACCACACCCCTCACACAGTGTGCCCCCTTCCCCTGACCCCCCCCCCCCCTCCCCTCACCTAACACACGATTAACCCCCGCCTTGCCGAGCGGCGTGACATTCCTGACGGCCCGTCCCGGCGGCCTGCCGTGTTTGCGGGAGCATGGGGAATGTGAGCATGGGAGCCGCGCTGAGAGAGCCCCTCCTGCCAGACGCATGGTGTCAGAGCAGGCATGCCTGAGGATTAGGACCAGACGGGAGCAAGCATGCGAGAGCTCTGGAGTCTGAAGAGAGGGCCCTGGTTTTGTCTAATGGCAGACATGTGGTGATGATTTTGTCTGTTTTGCATCACAGAGAGATCCTATTCCAGGAAAGTGAATGAGTACACGAGGAGGTTTATAGACCTGGAGTAGCATGACACAGCAGGTCTCCCTAATCTCGCAGAGGGCCTTGCACGGTGGGAGGTCTCCTTGTGGAGTCATCCCCTAACTCTGAGCACCTCGATAATTACCCCCACGGCCACTGTTTCTTGCCCCCCCAACCCACCCCACCCCCCTCCCCCCATCATCATCCTTCCTCATCTCCTCCCTACCTCCCTCCATCCTCTCCCCAGGCTCAAGTCAGAAAGCTGGATGATGAAGTCTGGGCCATCATCTCTAACTTTTCCGATAGCCGTGGTCCCTTCACCCTTTCTTCCTCCTCATCCTCATCCTCCTCCTCCTCCTCTGGGGTGCCCAATCCATCCTCCAGATGGAATCTGCGCAATCTGACCCCTCCCTCCCCTCCGTCTGCTATCTTATCCTCTGTTAAGACAACCAGGCCCCGCCCCCCCTCCCTGGGCCCTGCCCCCCTCCAGCAGGTACCCAATCAGTACTCTGCCAGAATAACTCCTTAGGTATGGTTGTAGACTGTTATCTTGGTATTGTTTCTCACTCGTGTTCTTTCTGTCTGGCCTGGTCCTGCTGATTGTGACAGAGTCAACAGAGACACACCAAGAACACAGTGAGCCCCCCTAGGGGCCCCAGACCTGCAGATAACAGCAAGGTAGACTGGATGACTGACCGACTGGTTTGCTGACTGTCTGTACAACTGACTGACTGACTTCTGACTCGGACTAAATGACACGACTGCATGTTCCCACCCTTGGCACACACACACTTACACACAGGAAACTGCCATCCTTTTTTTGTAATAACAGTAAAGAGGTTAATGGACAACTGAAGTTGTGAAATGATCCATACAGTTCAGTTAAAGTTTGACAGCATTAGCCGGTTCTGGAGCTTACTTATGCATACAGTGCTGTATGTTGGTGGCCTTTTTTATTGACAAGAATGAGAGGAGATTGGGTTGGAGTGTTTACAGTACTATGAGCACATACAGTAGCACATAGATAACACAGGGTGGCATTTTTCTTCAGTAAACACAGTTTACCAGGAGTGTACACTAATCAATGTACTTAAAGTCCTACTCTAAAGTAAATGTCGAACCAGCATGTTAATCATGTAGGCTATAATTTTACTGATGACTCTAAAACAAGTTTTTAACACGATCACCCTAAAAGTTCATCATTATCCTCACTGGAAAGTGTACAGTAGTTTTACTGTGTGACAAAGCATGTTGAGAAAGGATATTTGTTGCCACACTATCAGATATGTAAAGCCTCTCTCTGCTCTAGCCGACTCTGCCATGCTTGCATGCTTGCTACACTTTGCTCTCTCCGCTTCTCTCTTCTCATATCTCTCTGGCTCGCTCTCTGCTGTCTCTTTTTCCTTCTGCCCAGTACGCTCTGGTCTACAAAGGTTTCAGCTCACAGCCGGACGATGTTCTCTACTGGCAGCTCCCAGCGCAGTTTACAGGGGATAAGGTAACCATGCCAACCCAGACCCAGCCTCCTGCTGGCTGTGGGGCGTTCACCCTAACCTGTGGTGTCTTCATTCACTCCTCCTCTCCCCCCATCCTTCCATCCTTCAGCCCCTTCATACACCCTTGTCCGACACTCCCCCCTCTCCAAAAACGTCACACCTTTCCATATTTCCATCCCACTTCCCCTCCCCTTCATCACACTACCCATCCATCCCCTCACTCCACTACCCCTCTATCCATATTACCACTCCATCACACTATCCCTCCATCCATCCACCCTCCCCCTGAGCTAACAGAACAGGGGGATATCTCAGTCATCTGAAGGAGGTCTGGAGGTCCTGTGTATTTAGGAGTCATTCATGCCCGTGGTTGAAGGTCAAGCATGACTCGTAGGACTGGGACCTGACCTAACCTCTTCTGCTATCCCCTAATGAATCAGGATACATCCCTAAAGCTAGAATGAAGTCTAATATTTCCAGTACATGTTCTTCTGTGCCTGTACTTACTTCCACGAAGGTGCCAGTCTGATGCTTGATGTTGTGTTTGAGAGTGCTGTGTGTCTCGTCTCGGCAGTGTCAGAGTTCTCCTGTGGTTTGACCTCCCCCTTCCTCTCCCCCGTGCTCCAGGTGGGCTCGTACGGTGGGAAGCTCAAGTACACCATCTCCTACGTTCCTACCCCGGGCGCACGAGGATCCACGGTGGACGATGCCAACGTGCAGATCATCGTAAGCGCTCTGGAACACAGACACCCCTCCAGCTTAGTGTCAGTCGTGTACATGTTTCCAGTGCGCTCACATGTGATTGGTTGTTGCCGGCATCGCTTGCTCTAGGGAAATGACATCACGCTGGTCGCCAATCTACCGTGGCCCAGGACACTGGGCACCAGACAGTCTAATTCGTTTGAGGTGATCTTCAGAGAGGTACGAGATCTCCAGATTTTCAGGGGAGAACATAGTAGACCACGCTGACTCCTACTATAGAGACCAGTAACCTTTTAATGACAACACTAGCAATAACCCTGCTGCCCTTGTCCTGCAGGAACGCTGGAGTCGCCCTGACGGCATGCCTGCCACGCGGGAGCACCTGATGATGGTCCTCGCCGACCTGGACGACATCCTGATCTCGGCCTCCTACTACACAGACATGCGCTCCTCCTCCATCTCTGACGTCAGCATGGAGGTGGCGTTACCCAACTATACCGGCCTGGCACAGGCCCTGGAGGTGGAGCAGTGTCGCTGCCTGCCCGGGTACCATGGGCTCTCCTGCCAGGTAGGGGGGCACCGTGGTGGGGGGGGGGGGGGGGGTCACGCCCTGGCACTGTGTGAATGGGTCCTACCTTTCATAGTCGTTCACTTTCACAGTCCCATCACGTTTCACAGTTCTATTTGATTTGTTTACATGATCGTATCCAGTAGCACATCAGGTCAGGACTAACTCAGCTGTGGTCTACTGATAAATGAGAAGCTGGTGGTAACTGGTGGTGACTGACTAACTAGTGAGTGATGATCCTCTCTCTCTCTGCCAGGACTGTGCCCCTGGGTACACCCGCACTGGAGGTGGCTTGTACCTGGGACACTGTGAGCTGTGCGAATGCAACGGTCACTCAGACTCCTGCCACCCTGAGTCTGGGATCTGCACGGTAGGAAACTCGACAAGGACTGGGAAAACATTTGTAGTCTTTCAATCTAGAAGAAAAATGAACATCATACTTTTACACTTTTGGCGTGGTTATATACCACTTCGGATAGCCAGGAATAGCAACAGTGACCCAATCATACTGTATATTTTAAAGTTGTTATGAGTAGAGAATCGGGTCAGTAAATGACGCCCCCTGATCCCACTCCAGAGCTGCTTACACAACACCAGGGGAGAGCTCTGTGAGCAGTGTGCCCCCGGGTTCTTTGGTGACCCCACCGCCGGCACCCCCGAGGACTGCCAGCCCTGCGCATGCCCACACACCGACCCTGACAACCAGTGAGTGGTGGCAGGACCACAACAAAGACCACACACACACATACTGTACACGCACCACTGTACAGTTGGTCTTCTGGTCAGTGCTCAATCGGTTGAATCAGACCATTGTGTGTTTGGTTCGTTAGTTACTGCTGCCTTATTAGTGATGGTGGTGTCGTTCCCTTGCCAGGTTCTCTCCCACCTGTGAGAGTCTGGGTAACGGAGGCTACCAGTGCACAGCCTGTCAGCCTGGCTACACAGGCCAGTATTGTGAGCGGTAAGCTAACACACCCCTACCTTGACGCTCACACACACACACACACAGCAGGGTTAGCTCGTCTGCCAGCCCACCCCAGGTACACCTGTTCTTCACACGCGACTCTGTTTAATGCCAACAGCTGTGCTGCTGGATACGTTGGCAACCCACAGGAGAGGGTGAAGTGTCGTCCAGTTAGCGACAGTAAGTCAACACGTCTAAACCCATCAAAGAGCTAGCAATACTGCTAATCCCTGTAGCTAATCGCGATGCCTTATCTGGTGATGTCACACACAATTGTGTTATTGACGATGGCTGCTTTTCCAGCTGCGGCCTCGTTGGTGGTGAAGGTGTACCCAGAGAAGGTCCAGGTGGCCCAGGGAGGCTCCGTCACCCTCAGGTGCCAGGTGTCTGGCTCCCCTCCTCATTACTACCAGTGGACCAGAGAGGATGGGCGCCCTGTGTCCCACAGCGCGGACACACGCAGACATGGTACTGTAATACTGAAGATAAGCTTATACTGTTCCTGGATATATGGTGTGTGTGTGTTTAACCTGCATGTCTTTGGCTATGTGTGTTTTTTTGTGTGCGTGTGTGTGTCCACACTGACACGTGTGTGTGTGTGCGTGTGCGTGTGTGTGCGTGTGCGTGCGTGTGTCATATAGGAGAGGAGCTGTACTTCCCCAGTGTCCAGCCTAGCGATGCAGGCGTCTACATCTGTATCTGCAGGGACCAGCGGTACACCAACACAAGCCACGCCGAGATCATCGTCACAAGTACGCCCTCATAACCTCTGTGTTTCACCGTTCATGTAACCCTCGACAACTACAACCTCACTATGCAGAACGTCTGTGGGGTCAACATAAGGTTGACCCCACAGACCCCATAAGGTTGAAAGGTAAACATGCCCCTGTGTTTCTCCAGCTGCGTCGTCCAAACCCATCGAGGTGTTCATCGAGGAACCTAAAGCCCAGAGTGTGCACGTGGGCTCAACAGTCAGCTTCATCTGCACAGCCAAGAGCAAGGTAACTGTGTCTTCTCCCTGCTGGTCTGGCCAGAGCCTGGAACAGGTCGGGAGCTTCAGAAATGCACGTTTTGAACCCAGTAGCTGCAGAACCGAACACAGTGAAAGCCTAGGAAGAGCCCCGAAACAGAGTTCTGTTCAAACTTTGCCCAATGCCAAATCCCATTTTAACGGACTACTCCTTTGTTTATTCTGTGACTTAATGACTTCACAATGAAAGTATTGTTCTGCCTCTTTGTGTTTCCACTCAAGTTGTTTACTCAATTGATTTAGTCCATGTGGCTTCTTCCTAACTGTGTGCTCATCTTCCTGCAGTCCCCAGCGTACACCCTGGTCTGGACCCGCCAGGGCAATGGCAAGCTTCCCAACCGGGCCATGGATTTCAACGGCATCCTCACCATTCAGAACGTGCAGCCTGAGGACGCGGGCATCTACATGTGCACGGGCTCAAACATGTTCGCCATGGATGAGGGCACGGCCATCCTCTACGTGCCAGGTTGGTGATCCCAGGCGCCAGGCTGTCGCCCATCATCCACCACCACCCCACCCCTTCCCTCCCAGCTCCTGTCATTCCTCCTCCAACTCCCCCTCCTCTCCCTCGCTTTGAGTGGCCTTTCCTACGTCTCCCATCAGGCACTGCTGGGATGTTTGTCTGTATTGGTCCGTTTTACCTGGATTATCTGCATGATTTGATCTTGCTTTGTCCTCCAGCCTTCCATCCCCCTACTCTCGTTCAATCCTGATTCCTCACCCCTCCTACCTAAACGTGCTTGCTTACCCTCTCACACCCAAGCTTGCTTCTTCCATCTTTTATGTCAGTGATACCGTCCTAATAACGCTTAATGCTCACTCTGTGTAAAATCTTTACTTTTCCTGGAATAATATACAGCTTGTGGGTGTTATGATCGCTGCTGGAATATAAGCTTTTCTAGTGATTAAACAGGGCTTTGGTGTCAGGGCTAGGTGTGCACTGCAAAAACCATGGTGATGTTGTTGAATAACAATCAGTTACAAAAAATTATGAAAAGATTGCTCACAAATACTGTCTGTTATATTTTGATATATGGCAGTTTAGAGACAGCTGCACATAGGAACCAACCAACCAAGCTAAAGTACAGGTAGCCCATTCACAGCACTGATCAGTGAGCTACCTGTAGTGTAGCTGTCTGGGATTTACTGGTGACATTCTGTCTAATCTCTAGCTGTTGCTATGCTCACCTGGGGATTCATCGGTGGTGGTTTGGTTTCTTCTTAATCAATGGTACTGGCACTCCCAGGTGTTCTGCTAGCAGGGTGTGGGAGTGGTGTCTTATACCCTGGGAACCCTGGGGTTTCCCACTGAGCAGGAGAGGGGGATGAGATCCATGGGTGACACTGTGGCTGCCTAGTCACTCGGGACTGACTGACAATGAAAGAAGACTTAGTGTCTGTGTTGCACAACCAGTGAGGTACAACTGGAACTGGTGTTATGTCCCCCCTCAAGCTTTCTCTCTGCTGTGACATCATCACACAGTGACAGACAGGAAACCTGTACAAACTACTGTTCTCATGAATGTTTCTATTAACATGTTAAATGGTGCTACCAGCCGTGCAGCAGGGTGAGCCTGTGGTTGAACTTAGTGAAGTTAGTATGTTATTGCTGCTGCTTCTAGCTTTGGACTTGATGGGTCCACAGCATGGGTAGCAAAGCTTTTGTTTGCTTTCTGGTTAGTGATTAGACTTTAGCATATTTCAAATTTGACTTGAAATCTGGATATGATATTGAATATTGGTCATATTAAATATAATGTCTGTTATAGGTTACCTGTTGCATTTATTTGTTAGTTGGCAAACTTTTTGAAATCAAGAGCACATCTTTGCTAACATATAATCTCATCAACATGTGTTGTTCAAATGTACAAATATTTTTTTTAAACTGTAGTTAGCTAGTGATTGATGTAAAAGAAATGGCACCAGAATGCTAATGCAGTTGACTGCAGAATAAAATGTCTATGTAGTCATTTAATGTGTGTTCTGTCAGTGCCTTTTAATGTTTAAAAAGTCTTGTTAAGCAGTTTTTTTTTTACTTTGAATAAAACTAGAAAAAAAAAAAATTTGCAGTAGGAGAAAAATACATTATTCAACGATTTCTCTTTGACATTTGTTCATCATTCTAGCTAGTCATTTTATACTTGCTGAACCACTGTCCTAACAACAGAACCAAATTATGTTTAGATATTCAAAGGTGCTATTGTAAAGTTGTTCTAACTTGGTTCATTTCAATTACTTTAATAATAACAAACAGATGTAATATACAAATATCACTATGTATTGTATTTATCATAACTGTGAAATGTGTGATGCTAAAGAGACATTTAATTAAAGCTGATGATGATGGATAAGATTGATGGGAATCTAACTGGAGTGAAACAGTTGTGAGGTAATTCAATTAGAAAGGGTTTTTGGAAACATTTAACAGATTTGTCTGGAGGAAAATACTGTAATATTGGCCGACTTAATGATAAATCTCCTTCTGCCAAAGCCTACATATTATTCAAACCACCAATGTCTAAACCACAAGCTGTATACGGTTGAAGTAGAATGGTTCAATGGAAGTAAAGTTTTTACGGCTGGTTTGTGCTACTAACATGCATGTCTCTGACTCTCAGTTTTTTGGCTTCATGTCCTGTGAGCTCTACCATGTCTCCCCATCCTTGTGTCATTGTGTTCTTGTCTCTGTTCTTGTCATCTGAAATAACCTGACTTTGAATCCACAGGATCACTAACACAGAAGACTGTTGGACATTATATATTCTGCCAACAAATGTATCTGATTACAATCACTATTCCATCTAGTGTCTACCCATTGTGTGGATCTACAACATGGCGATATGTGTCATTATAGATCGTCATCAGAGTCCTAATCCTGTACTGGGTATGGAAGCACAAAGTCACACAGCCAAGGGCCATGTGTCACACCCCCACCCCCAAATACCTAACAGTATTGTCCCAGACATTAGACTACTTAACTGTTAACACAGTTATTGGGGTATTTTTCTATTTACGCATCCACAGGTACAGTATGTGTGTGTGTGTGTGTGTGTGTGTGTGTGAATTCAGAAACTCTGAATCTGATGGTACCCTCCCATAATGAGAAAGAAATACAACCATGTACAGAAGGCTATGCCTGTAAAAGAGGGGGATCCTACAGTATGTACATATAATAGATTTTTATAGATAGTTTACACTTTTACCCACAGCGACATGTAGAGGGGGTTTTGTAGAAATGTACAGAAAGGGGGAAGGGGGCAATATGGATGGTACAGTACAGTTTGTTCTCCTCATTAGGCTTATAACTTCAAATCTGTATGCATTCATTATGGGAATCCAGTACAAATTGAATTCAAGTTTAGCACCTTGCAGATTATTCTGTTGTGGTATGTTGTGTTTGGTGCATTGTGGGCCATTGCGTGCACCAAGTCAGTCCCCACAAGGATGGATGGCAGAGCCGGTACTCTGGAGGGAGGTGTGGTCGGGCAGACCCTGTGGAAGGAATACTGGGGGAAGCCAATCCCAGGATTGCACCGTTTCCCTGGAAACTCACCTGTCAGTTTGCCTGTCCCCTCCCCTCCCACCCCTCCCCCATCTCCAGAGGCCTCACAGACTCAGATGTTTTACACAGCCTATGAAATGTTTGAAGGACATAGAACGCGTAAGTCCGCATGGCCACCTCTCCCTGGGACCCTGGAGGCCCCTCCCTCTCCGCTCTGTCACTCACGCATGACCTCTTCTTCTTTGGCATGGACTCAGAAGCCTGGAGATGCCCATGTACATTACCCTGCCCAGCAGCTACACACACACAGCAACACACGTATACACTCAGTACACACCAAACACTTCTGAAATACTGGATAGGATACAAACAAATCCTTTTATTATATGTATAATAATCCATACATTTTAATAGAAGGTGTCTTCAAATATACTGTAGACTTCTGCTACTATTCTTGATGTAGCTAAGTAGTAGGTTGGTTAATTAGTTTTCATAGTATTTTTAAAGGCACAGTGTATGTAAATAATACGACCACATGATACTTATACGATGCACAACCCTGGTTGTGATTCCCTGACTAGCCTGTCAGAGTGTCCAGGTGTACATGAGCATCTCCAGGTTCTCCTGGTTCTCCTGGTTCTCAGGGCCCTGCAGCAGTGCATGCTCCTTCACGTGGAAGACTCCTCTCCGATGTTGACTTCAGTACCAGCCCACTCCAACACCAGTCCCTCAGAAAACCCTCAGGCCACCTAGTTCTTCACTCACACATAACACCATGGACGTCACCACACCCATGGTGCTCCTGGAGGTTCTCAACACACAGAGAGAGGAGACCCCACACTTTCCTTCACCTGCTTCTGCTTGGTCCTCCCAGACAAAGGTCATGTCTCTGGGTGCTTCAAACATCATACTGTGGTTCATCCATCCATCACCACCACCATGGCTGCATGCCACAACTCCAGATGGCAGGCAGACCATCTCCATCATCTTGTTCACCTTCACCCTGAAACAAACCTCAGCTCATGTAGTGAATGGGTTAGAATGTAGAAGTGGTGGTACTAGCTGGTGTATATTGACAAGCTAGTGTGTTGTTGAGTAGAGTGCCTGACAAGGATTTAAGTGTTCAACTGAGCCAAGTCACTACATCATGATAACCTCTAGGGTTTATCATGTTACCTTGAATAACATGGGGCTTTCCAAAGAGTTACTAAACTCAAGCCCAAAGACTTATGTTTAGAAAACTGAACTTGCTAAATATATTTCCATGTGGTAACATCTTACACATACTGTACAGCATCTTACACAATGCTTTATAGCGTACAAAGTCCAGATCTATCAGGCCTGTCTAGGAAGTCCATCTAAGGGTCAGTGAGTCCCAGACTGGAGCTTATCTCCCAGCTTAGATAGTCTACTCATCCTCCCTGGCCACTGAAAGAGGGCTTTCTTTGGCTCTGTCTCCTGGGGATCATATGGGATTGAATGTGGGGCTCAGCGGCTAACCAAGCTGGCAGAGAGCAGTGTGGCCAGAGACCTTGCCAAGGCCCGCCTGCCACCTCTCATCTGGCCTGTGGACTGTGAGGGACCCAGGCTGCCAAGGGGTTGGGGTGTGGACGCATCACCCTCCACAGTCCCATGACCCTCCCTGCTGTCCCTGCTACACCCTTCCATTAGTCTGCCTTGAGACAGCGTAACGACACTGCTGATGAATCAGGGGCCTTGTATGATACATTTTCAGGCCAGAACGAACCTTAAGTAGTAGTAGGAAGTACATTTACGGTGTAGTATCTTCTCCATACACTATGTGGAGTGTCATTTGTACTGCACTTCCCACAAAAGTATACATTTCAGATTAGCTACGTGTACTTATGTGTACTTGTTATATATGGAGGACAGTTTTCAGGTAAGTCCAGGGCCCAACAAACTGAGGTCTCAGATCTCAGATGTCCCTTGTCCTCTGCTGGCTGCAGTGTGCCACTCTGTCCTTAGCACACACCCACAAGAGTCTCCTCTGTGTGAGCCGTGATGACCCCCGTCTCTCTCCCTGCAGCGTCGGAGGGTGCTCAGCCAGTGGCCACAGTCACCCCCCCTGTGTTGACCGTGCAGCTAGGTGGCCAAGCAGTGTTCCGCTGCACTGTCACAGGGAACCCCACTCCTGCCATTGAGTGGATCGGTAAGGGATTGTCAACAAAACATGACGCCAAAAGGTGTTTGCCTACACTAGTAGCTCCAGTGCTAAAATCCCGTCCTGATAAGTTACTGAAAAGAGAAACTTGTGCTAGGAGGTCCCGGGAACAGGTTGAGCCCCAACGCTGTGGTGCGTGGAGGAGTTCTCACCTTCACCAACGTGGAGCGCTCTGACGAGGGCGAGTACACCTGCAAGGCCCTGAACACGCACGGAGAGCACACGGCCAGGGCCTTCCTCTACCTGCAGAGTACATCTGCTCCTACAGGTCAGCACTCTCTCCCCTGGGCCCCAACAGCTTCTCTGTACGGTCCCTGACTCTCTGTATGTGTGTGTTGCCAGGTGCCAGTCTGCCCCAGGTCCAGGTGAGCCCCCAGAGGGTGGACATCCATGAAGGGGAGACCCTGAGGCTGTACTGCAGGGCAGTAGGCGCACCCAGCCCCGCCCTCACCTGGAGGAAACAGGGAGGAACGCTCCCCCCGCAGGTGAGAGGAGTCACTGTAAAGGCCTGAACAAAATGAATAGCTTCAAAGCAGCTCAGATGAGCCTGTGGTTCACATTGAACTGTACAGTCGTTGTGGAACTGTGGAACAATTGTGAGGGTTGTGTTGGTAACGGAACAATTGTGAGGGTTGTGTTGGTGACGGAATATGGCTGAACAGTATTTTGATCATGCTCTCTTTATTTTGTTTTTTCTTCCTTTGTTTCCTCCCTTTTTCATCCCACCCTGTTCCCTTGACGTTTTGCTCAGGCCATTCCTTCTCACGGTTTCCATCAGTTTAAAAGCAACAGTCTCGATGTGTTACAGAGACGTATTGACGAGCTGCAGGTCTGTCCATCTGTCCTCTGTCCGTATGTCTAGTCTCTACCTCCCACCTGTTGTCCTCTACTGACCTCGCCTCAACACGCTGTCCACTAAACGCATGCTCTCATGTCACCGCCAAGTCATTAACTACAAGCAAATAGCTGCTTTCTCTGTTCCATTAGAGCTAGTGTGGTGTTCGTGGCCTAAGAAACATAGCTTATTGTTGTTGTATCCATGAGGCTGGTTTTCTTATGGTATGGTCTAGACTAGTTGCCTTTGATGTTATAAATGTTCCATCATCCTCCATTCTCTAATCGGTCTGTCCACATCAAACCATCCCTCACATATTAGTTTTTCCCCTTAAACCAACAATTGACTCTCTCCATTCTGTTCACTGTATTGACCCGACTAAACCAAGGTATGTCCGACATAGTTTTGCCCGTGCCCTGTGCCAGTGCAGCCCTCTGTCCCCCTAAGGGGTTAGCCTCAGTCCCTCGGCACCGCGTGTCTTCTACGCCACGGCCGAGGGTGCTGGGTGTCGGGGGGGCTCTTTAGTTCCGACCCAGAGAGCTCCTGCGTTGTGTCAGCTTTTCCCAGGGGGAGCCGGGCTCTGCCGTGCGGCCACGCAGAAATACTGTGTGCTCTGGCAAACGGGTTTGCTTTGAAAACTCGTCAAAGGGTTCAGACACACATTGAGCCCGGGTCCGCCGCAGTTTAGCCCCCACCCTCACGGTTGACTGGGCCCCAGCTAAGCAGCTTTGTCGACGGAGGCCACACCCTGCCTTCCCCCCTCCCCCCGGATACTGTAAGCCCTGACCCGAGACCACGCCTCTCCTAGACTCCCTCTCCAAGTGTGTGCTACTGTAGACCATGCTGACCATGTGTCACAGCAGACCATCCCAAACAGACTCTCTCTCTCTCTCGCACACACACACACATGCAGAAACACACACACATATACATGAGCTGAAATCAGTTCTAGCCGTTTAGGGATGCTGTGGGGGGGATGGGATGATGCTGTGACTGGTAGCAAGAAGTACCAGTCTGAGAACCTAGCTGGCAGTGGTTCCATTCACTGCTGCAGAAAGAGCTGCTTCACATTGCTTGCTATGTGATCCACGTCTTATATGTCTCAACTCCCTAACTGTTCCCAGTCTTGTCATTTTAAAATCCTCATCCGCTAGTATTTACGTACTTCTCCAAGACATTGTCTGTAGTTTCGCTAGTTTATTAGAAGTGTTAATATTCACCAATGATCATAACTTGCTTTCACGTCTAACAGACTTAACCATATAAATCACTGTAGTAATGTTGACGGAACAAGTCAACATTGATCTCCCTTCCAGCGATGAATCATTTCAAATCTTCGCAATACCTCCAAAAAACACATAGTAATGTAGTCAGCGCACAAACAGCACTGCATAACAATGTCCCGTGAGCTGAAGGTCCATGCGTCACCGCTCAGTGCTTCTGTGTTGGTATTGCCTTAGTGTTGATTTGGTGTGTGCTGCTGTCAGATATGCCTGCTTTCTCTTGTGCTCTATCTGCACTAAAAGGTGAGTGAAGTGGTTTATTGCACACTGTACATGTATGTATGAATTGATTGGGTGCACTGTAGAGATAAAGGTGGTATATTCCAACAACATGTATTGTTACTCTTCTGTACTGTACCTGGTGAACTGTATTTAGGGTTGAGTGTTCTTGAGTGTTGGAACACGGTCTTCGTCATCTTCATCCTCATCTTCGTCCTGCTCCCTCGCTAGACCCGTATGGAGCGCACGGACATCGGCACACTGCTCATCCCCGACATCAAGATGACCGACGGCGGTGCCTACCTGTGCGTCGGCACCAACTCCATCGGCTCGTCCGAGGCTCGCATCGAGGTGACGGTGACCAAAGGTGAGAGGTCAGGCACGGCTAACAGACCGGTGATGTAGGGGCCGTGTGTCTCCCCAGGGACTGTTCAGTGACTCTTGTGCTTTCGACAAGAAAGAGGATTCTGGATTCCACAGGATGGATGTACTGTAGGTAGTTGTGGGTAGATGTATGTTTTCAGAGAGGGGCTCTAAGCCCTGCGTGTTTGTGTCCGTGTAGCGGACGGCATCTCCTCGCCCATCTCCATCCAGCCCTCCATCGCTGACGTGCAGGAGGGCCACAGTCTGGACCTCAACTGCTTCGTCCCTGGAAACCCTCCCCCACCTGTCACCTGGAGGAGGGCCAGTGGCCTGCTGTCCTCCAATCACCAGGTGGGAACATGGAATTCCTCACACACACACACGCACACACACACACACACACACACACACACACACACTGGATGTATAAATGTACATGATATGCTAAGGTTTAGTTTATTAAAGCCAGTTGTGGATGAAGCAGTCAAGTGGTTTCAGCCCTAAGTCCTTCCCCGTGTGTGTGAGCAGGTCCTGGGCAGCCAGCTGCGCATCCTGCAGGCCCGGGTGGAGGACTCTGGAGAGTACATCTGCAGGGTGTCCAGCAACCCTGGCTCTCCTCTCTCTCCTGTCCGCCAGGCCTCCGTCTCGGTCTCCGTCACCTCCTCCTCCTCACGTAAGTCTGCTGCCAGGCAACCATGGAGCCCAGATAGATATGGACATGTCGGGTGGGTTGGGAGTCTTAGGGAGTTATTAGCTAAGTAGACTTGACATTTCAACTAGCCTTGTGACTAATCTGCTGGCTGCGGCTGATAGAGTCAGAATCCACAGCAGGGAATCAACAGATTTCCGGGCCTTGCTATGGTGGAGCCTTCCTGTTTCCAGCCCTGCCTGCCTGCCTGCCTGCAGTGACCTCAGACCTCATCACACTGTCCCATGGTCTAATCTAAAGTGTTCTGTTTGCCATACAATACATACTGTCATTGTCTGTTACAACCAGAAACCAAAATACTGTTAGAACTAAGCCTTTCTAAACCTTAATTTTCTGAATGCAATATTTGTAGGTGACAGTGTAGGTTGGATGAAAGAGTATGCCAAATGAATACAATGTAAAAACGTTCTGTAGACGTACTATGATCCACGCTACCAGGAATGTAGTTAGTGTTAATGATGAGGAGACAGGGTCTCTCCAGGGAGGCTAATGCTGTGTGTCCCCCCCTGTCGCCCCCTGTGTCCCCCTGTCTCCCTGGCGTGGAGCAGGTCTCCAGACCCCCATCATCTCCATCGAGCCCCACAGTGCTGCCGTGCGCCAGGGGGACTCGGCCAGCTTCAGGTGCAGGGTCTACAGTGGAGCCCAGCCTGTCCGGCTGGAGTGGAAACACTCAACCAACCAGCCCCTGCCAGGTGAGCAGAGGAACACACACACACACTCTCAGATACTGTACACCTGCTCTGCATATGTAACAGTCCATATGATTCCTAATGTTACTGTACCCACTAGTAGCTATGAACCACCTATTACATAGTTGCAGGAACATGTAGAGACATGTACTGTAAAGGATAGTCTAATGTGGACATAACACTCTTTCAGTCTGAGGTGATTTCTCTGGTTGACCTTTGACCTCTCCATCCCTGCAGACAATGTCAAGGTCGGCCCTGACGGCTCAGTCATCACCATCGCCAATGCCCGCCCTAGCAACAAGGGCACCTACCGCTGTGTGGCTAGCAACCTGTTTGGCATCACTCAGAGCATAGTGTCCTTGATTGTCAAAGGTACCTGACACACGCACACACACACACACAAACACACATACAAACCATGCAAATACAACCTACAATATGTGCATCTGCTTTCACTATATACAATCGACCCCCACTGGGTGTGTAGTGAAGTGTAGATTGTGAGAATCCTGGGTTGTGTGTTTCCAGAGTCTCCAGTGGCGTCGGTCACTCCCCTGGGGCCGGTGAGAGTCCGGCTGGGTGAACCCATCAACCTGGAGTGCCAGGCCTCCGGAGAGCCACGCCCATCTGTCACCTGGCACCGCCTGGACAGCAACCGGAAGACCATGCTGAGCAGCCCTGTCCCCATGGAGTCCAACGCCGTCATGCAGGTGACCAGCTGACCTTGGGCTGACCAGCTGACCCTGGGCTGACCAGCTGACTCTGGGCTGACCAGCTGACCCT
The DNA here is from genome assembly GCF_963692335.1 of Osmerus eperlanus. Classification (NCBI taxonomy): domain Eukaryota; kingdom Metazoa; phylum Chordata; class Actinopteri; order Osmeriformes; family Osmeridae; genus Osmerus; species Osmerus eperlanus. The sequence goes on from NC_085021.1 coordinate 10,772,788, forward strand.
GGGCTGACCAGCTGACCCTGGGCTGACCAGCTGACCCTGGGATGACCAGCTGACCCTGGGCTGTCATGTCTTGTCATGTCATTCAGCACTCCCACATGACACAGGCTTCTACACTGACTGTAATGAGACGATGTGGCTAGGAGACATTTCCTTAACTCTGACCACTGAAGCGCTGTTAGAACTGTGCACTTCTGATCCTTGGTCTTCTGCTGTACTATATGTGCATTATTTGTGTCGCCTAAAATTGTCTGCTCAACGAATCAAATGTCAAATGGGAATGAAACTGTCTGCCTGGCAAAACCAATGAGCTCCCTTGTGATGGGTGGGTCTCCCCCAGGTCCTGGTGACCAGGCCCGAGGACAGCGGCACCTACGTGTGCACAGCACGCAACAACGAGGGCACCTCAGAAACCAGAGTGGAGGTGCTGGTGGAGGGGGGCCCCCTGCTGCCCTCGGCACCCAGAGCCTCGGTGCGTGAGCCCCTGATAGTGGTGGTGGCTGACCAGACGGCCACCCTGCGCTGTGATGCCCACGGTAACTCTCCCTGATGCCAGCCTCTGGGACACAGACACTACTGAGGAGAACAGGGATTTGTAGTTTGCAGCATGACTCAGCAACACACACCTTTAGAGATGAAAAGTTTTCGATCCAAGTCATCTTAGTAGATAAGTAAATAGCAGCCTTTCCCTCTGCAGGCTTCCCTCAGCCCAAGATCACCTGGTCCAAGCTGCGAGCCCCACTGCCCTGGACCCACCAGATAGTGAACAACCAGCTGGTCATCCCCAACGTGATGCGGCAGGACTCTGGGGAGTACATCTGCAATGCCACCAACAGCCTGGGCACCAGTCAGGTCACCATCATGCTGGAGGTGGAGAGTGAGTGTCCTTCCATCTCCTTCATCCTCCTATCCCTCAATCCAGCCCACTGTTTATTGCTTACGAGCAAACAAACTAGTTAATTATTCACAAACTCTAGTAATGACAAAGCAACAGCAACAAATTGTGTTTCTATGTGCTACCAACCATAGGCTCTCCCCTTACCATAACCACTCATGTCTCTGGCCCTCAGCCCCTCCCTACGCCACCTCCCTGCCCGATGATGTGGCTGTGCGTGTGGGGGAGGTGATCCGCCTGCAGTGCCTGGCCCATGGCACCCCACCCCTGTCCTACCAGTGGTCCAAGCTGAACGGCACCCTGCCCCGCAGGGCTGAGCTGCAGGGGGGGGATCTCCAGATCAACCTGGCAACCGCCGAGGACGCTGGCTCCTACAAGTGTGTCGCCTCAAACACAGTGGGCAGGAGTGAGACTGTAGCTAAAGTCACTGTCAGATGTAAGTATTGTGGACACCTCAGTCTCCCTTTTATTACATGGATTCAGATTCAATACTCTCCCCATCTCCCCCTCCCTCCCCTCCAGCGCCCCTGGCAGTGCGCGTGTCCCCCCAGGTGGAGGTCAAGGCTCGGGGCAGTGCCGTGGAGTTCACCTGCTCAGCTGTGGGCGGCTTGGAGACCACCGTCGAGTGGCTGAAGGAGGGTGGCGCCCTGCCCCCCAACCACCATGTCAAAGACGGGGTCCTGAGGTGAGCCTGACCCACGAGACCCACCCACACTACCGATATGAGGGCTTGTGGTTCTACCATGTCCTGATCTCGTGTGTGTTGCTTGAAGGATTGAGAACCTGGAGCAGAGCAACGAGGGCGTGTACATCTGCAGAGCCACCAGCGTGCATGGCCAGGCCCAGGACACAGCCAAGCTCACCATCCAAGGTCTGTCCGTCTGCCTGTCTGTCTGTCTGCCTGTCTGTCTGTCTGCCTGTCTGTCTGTCTGTCTGTCCGTCTGCCTGTCTGTCTTAGCTGTGATGTAGAGAAGTTTATTCTGATATGAGGTCTTTGATCGTATATCACGTTAACTCCCCCCCTCCCGGCGCTCCAGCCCTGCCCAAGGTCATGATCAACGTGCGGACGTCGGTCCAGACGGTGATGGTGGGGAACTCGGTGGAGTTCGAGTGCCAGGCCATCGGCGAGCCCCAGCCCACCGTGCGCTGGAGCAAGGTGGGCAGCTCCCTGCCCGCCCACGTGGTGGTGAAGGGGGGCATGCTGAGGATCGAGCTGGTCAAGGAGGAGGACGCCGGCCAGTACCGCTGCACCGCCACCAACGACGTGGGCTCCGTCCAGTCTCAGGTGGACCTGCGTGTCCAGTGTGAGTGCACTGTGGAGTATACTAGTCCCCCTGTGTCTATACTTACTGTCTTCCTAAACACACACGTCTGTGGAAGCACATACACACACACATATGATAACCTAAGTGTATGTGTTGTGTCTAGCCCTACCCCAGATTGCAGGCCTGCCAGAGACCAAGGAGGTGACAGTGGGCTCGGATGCTGTCCTGCCCTGTGTGGCCACAGGATACCCCGAACCAGACATCAAATGGTCCAAGGTAACCGTGGACAACCCCCCTCTCCACACTGCTCCACTGAACAAACCAGCCACACTGATCTGCACATTATGGTATGTTGGCGTGGCCATGACTGCTCGGTTGATGTCCCCAGCTGCATGGAGAACTCCCCCCCAAGTGTGGGAACGGCAGCGGCAGCATCCTGACGGTTCCCAAGGCAACCCACGAGGATTCCGGGACGTACGTGTGCGCCGCCATCAACAAGCAGGGCCGGGTGGAGGCCTTCACCAACCTCACGGTGCATGGTCAGTCCACCAGGGAACACGCACACACAACCGCCCCCCCAAAACAGCACACGCAGACATGTTAGGGCTGTTCTGTGTCTAACCCCTTCTCTCTCGGTGTGCTGTCTCTCCAGAGAGAGTGATGCCTTACTTCACCCAGGAGCCTCTGTCGTACCTTACCCTGCCCACCATCAAGAACTCATACAAGGCCTTCAGCATCAAGATCACCTTCAGACCGGACAACGTGGATGGTGGGGACTCCCTGAGAATGCTCTGTGGCTTCTGTCTAAATGATATGTATTGTTTGTGTTGTTTCAACTGATCTCTGTACTGACACAGGACAATTCAACCGTTTGAGTTAGTAATGTCTGTGATCTTGACTTCTGTTTGATATCACGTTTTCCCTGTGAATGATGTCTCGCTCTTTTCTCCCCCTCTGTCTCCCTCCCTCTCTCACCTCATGTGGTGGGAAGGTCTCATACTGTATGCGGGTGAGTGAGTCCCAGTGCTTGAGAGCTAACTCAACACTGACTCTGGTGTTGCTGTCTGGACTAACCAGCAAAGCTACCAGTATCACGGAGCCTACGTACTCATAATGGATCCTGATGGAACAATAGGCTGCTATCAGAAAGAATGGCCTGTATAGGCATGATGGATGTTCTGGCTGGTTGATGCTGTCTTTAGCCTGTTGGTGATATGACATGGATATGAACGTGCTATTGAATGTGACTGATGGACAGAATGAACTACAGTAATGCTTCCTCCAACTGCATCAGTTCCTACTCTCAACAGTACATGATCACACTGCTGCGGTGTTACCATGTCTCTGTCCTTAGCCTTGGTATTGAGACCGTACTGTGAAGTGTATCAGCTCTGATGTGGGGGTCTACAGTAGACAGATACCAGGTCCTCTTTGGGCATGAAAAATGATATAATTTTGCTTGCAGCGTTATTTTACGTTTGCAAGGGCATGATAATAATTTTGAATGTTTCAAAAAGCCCAAGGAGGAATAGGGCTGCTTTAGTATGAAACTAGTTGATATAACATCTTTAACAGGGGTTTCCAACCACGTTCCTGCAGAGCTACCTTCCTGTATGTTTTCAACCCCAAAACAATCTAGCACACAGATTCAAATTATTTGCTTTGATGTGTTGAATTACGTTAGTTCCCAACTGGGGTTGGAACACAAACCTACAGGCAGGTGTCTCTCCAGGAACAGAGTTAGAGACCTCTGCTAAATCATACATCACTGACTCCCAGGTATGTATTTGTGGTCATCCTCAACAAACCAGACTTGAGGCTCATTCTAGCCCCCTAAACTCTTATTCCTGGTCCCTCACTTCCAGGATCAAAGATGAAAGGACAGTATAGAACACATACTTTACATACATGCAGTGCAAACTATGAGAGGATGCATGGTTGACTACATGATAATACAAGTGGCTTGATCGGTTAGCATGTGCTTGGCATGCAGCGTGTGTGAGGTTGGTGACCTGTGACAGTGTGACAGTGGGCGTGTGAGATGCAGTGTCATGCCCAGACATGCCCAGGGGTGGCAGCTCAGGGACCCTGGCTGCTCCCTGCTTGGCCTGGCCTTGGCCTTCCTGTAGCATGTTGCTTTACCATATATATTAGCTTTCAGACTGAATGACATCTCCCGTGATTCCTCCCAGTGTGTGCGGCAGTGTGTGTGCACCATGCTAACTATGGCTCCTCTACTCTGCTAGGGATGATCATCTATAATGGCCAGAGGAGGACCACAGGAGCAGACTTCATCTCTCTGGGACTGGTGGGTGGGCGGCCAGAGTTCAGGTGAGGTTAGGAGACCTTGACGAGGACGATGAAAAGGAGGAAGATGATGATGATGTTACTGATGATTAGGAAGAGGACGAAAATGATGATGTCTTTGATGATTATGATGAGGAAGATGCCAATGATGATGCTAATGATGCTAATGATGATTCTAATGATGCTAATGATGATGCTAATGATGCTAATGATGATGCTAATGATGCTAATGATGAGGTGTAGGCTGTTCTGTATGGTGATGACGATCGTGTAACGTGAACACGTGTCCTCTCAGGTTTGATGTGGGCTCAGGCATGGCCACTATCCGCTACCCCACCCCTATCAAGCTGGGGGAGTTCCACACAGTGGAGCTGTACCGGAACCTCACCCAGGGAAGCATCATAGTGGACGGAGGCACACCTGTCAACGGCAGCTCCCAGGTAGCCCACCCACCCACACACAAACACACACCCACACACAAACACACACACACACACACACACACACCTTAAACTGAGATTTCACTCAAATAACATATCTTTCAACATGTCTTGCAAACACCACATGCAGACAGTAGTAGCACAGTATTTGTCGTAAATGGGACTCGCTCACCCAAAAATACAATACAGTATACATAATGAATCAATCAAATTCATTCTTTTAAATGTTTGGATTAATTCACTCGTGTTTCCTGTGTGATGCTACAGGGCAAGTTCCAGGGTCTGGACCTGAATGAGGAGCTGCATGTGGGCGGGTACCCCAACTACACCCAGCTGGCCAAGACTGCTGACATCAAGACTGGCTTCGTCGGTGAGAGACCTGCTCATGTTCCTACAGTACCATTCAAGCACTGTGACTGCACTGCTTTGGTGCTGGGCCAGGCCCCTGTCTGTCTGTGTGTGTGTGTGGTCTAACCCTCTGATGTGCTGTGCTGGTGTGTAGGCTGTATTCGCCAGCTGATCATCCAGGGGGAGGAGGTCATCTTCAAAGACCTGGATCGCAGCTCCACAGGCGTGTCCAACTGTCCCACCTGCAAGGACCGCCCCTGTCAGGTCAGCACACACAGACACCACTGTTACACGACCATTACACTATCCTGTTCTGATCAAAAACAGGACCTGGAGGAACAGTAAGTAACACTAGGGCTGTGAGGATTTCCTTGTCAGTTCATATGATGTGGTGTGGCTCCTGGTCCCAGAACTGAAGCAGGATTTTCTTTGTGCTGCTCCAGAACGCTGGCGTGTGTGTGGACTCGGAGGCCAGCCTGTACAAGTGTAAATGTCCCAGATCTTTCACAGGCAGCAACTGCCAGCACCACACCTCCGTCCACTGCCACGCAGGTAAACACGGTCTGGGTCCTTCCTCTGGTGCGCCTCCTGTTTACTCGTAAACCAGGCTGCTATTTCTGTCAGGGTTAGTCTCCTACAATGTCAGGGTGACTGCATGTCCTTTTTAACATCAGAGTGGTTCAGTTCAGGTCAGACAGCTTTATCACAATAAGGGCATTTCATTTGCAGCTCACCCAGTCCGTACACACAACTTAAAAACAGTTCTTGTGCATAGGACAATAGAAAGAAAACAACAAACCACCTAGCGTCGAGGTAGCCTGAGGACAGTGGGAGTACGAGGGTTACTGAAGGTGTTTGTGTCTGTGACTGTTACAGAGGCCTGTGGACCCGATGCCACCTGCATCAGCCGGCCCTCTGGGATGGGCTATGACTGCCGCTGTCACCTGGGGAAGTCTGGGAACAAATGCATGGATGGTAAGATAAGGAAATGTTTCTAGTACCCCCCCCCCCATGTTCTTCATGGATGAATAGAGACAGGTCTGCCCTGTCAGGTCTGGTAGTGTAGACAGACCTCTGGCCCTACACACTCAAACATAGCTCAACTGCTCACAGTAGGTGTTCCCTCTGATGTCCTGCAGGAGAGCTGGTGACAACGCCTCTGTTTGACGGTGATAAGTCGTACATCGCCTATCCTCCCCTGACCAACGTCCACGATGACCTGCGCATCGTGCTGGAGTTCAAGCCCCTGGACCTGGACGGCCTGATGTTCTTCAGTGGAGACAGGAAGATGAAGGTGGAAGACTTTGTGGCTGTTTCCATGGTGGACGGACATGTGGAGTTCCGCTACGAGCTGGGCACAGGTCAGTCCCACTGCTGTTGGTCAACCATACTGTGCTGCTTTGGTCTCCTCTGCGTTGTGGTCTTATAAAACAAACTATCCTAATCAGTCCATCATCATGAGGAGTGAATCAGAGATGTGGCTTGTCACTAGAGGCGTTAACTTGTGGTGGTTGGTTTTGTCCTCCAGGGCAAGCCATCATGCGTAGCGTGGAGCCTGTTTCCCTGGGCCAGTGGCACCGCGTGACAGCAGAGCGGATTAAGAAGGAGGGTTACCTGAAGGTGGACCAGGGTCCTGAGCAGAGACGCACCTCCCCAGGGAAGGCCCAGGGCCTCAACGTCCACACTCCCATGTTCCTGGGAGGGGTCCCCAGCATGGACATCCTGCCCAAGCCGGCCAACGTCAGCATGCTGTTCGACGGTTGCATAGGAGAGGTCAGAGCAAGGACACAGGAAACCACGACAACTGTTTCATAATCCATCAAATATGGCTCACCCCAGAACAATGACAAAAAAACATGTCTCTGACCCCCTCTGCCCTGTCCAGTTGTCGATCAATGGTAAGAAGGTGGACCTGTCCTACAGCTTCACAGAGAGCCAAGCCATCAGCCAGTGTGTGGACGCCAGCCCGTGTGAGCGGCGGCCATGTCTGAACGGAGGCAGCTGCCTGTCCAGCCCAGAGTATGAGTACCAGTGTCTCTGTAGGGACGGCTTTGAGGGTGAGCGCCATACTGTCCCAGAAAGAAGGATCCTACTGGGATGGATTTAGGAATGACTGTTGTCATTGCTGTTATTTCTGGTCACCAGCCTGCTATATGATCTATGTATGACCCCTCACCTTTCACCCCTGAACCTGTGTGTGTGTGTGTACCCCTCCAGGTGAGCGCTGTGAGGTAGTCAGGGACGTGTGTCGGCGGGACTCTCAGTGTATGAACGATGGCAAGTGTGTCGGCGGCCAGTGTGAGTGTGCTACCAACTTCAAGGGACCCCTCTGTGTGGAACGTAAGTGCTGTCTTCTTCCTTCCTGTGGCCATACTTCCATCAAAATAACTCATCTACAGCGTTTGTCTTTTGTAGGGGCATGTTTGTTGAGGATTGTATTGATGGTGGTGTTGCGTCATAATCGGGGGGATACAGACATTTTGTGAAGGATCCCAGTCTTGCTCTGGACAGAAGTAGACACGTGTTAGAGTCTCCGGATGGTCCTTCTGGGTCCTGCTGACAGAGCTGTAGACATGCCTGCTTGGCCCAGGGGGGCGTTTTATCAGCCGGGAGCTTCTCCAGACCTGCTGCGGCCTGGAACAGATCCGTACCAGATAGATTCTCCACAGCCAGCAACATCAGACAGCTAGAGAACGAGCCTCCAGCAGGGCGCTGTGTGTAGCGTACATGTGATGAAGTGTGTCTCACTCCATGGATGTGTCCCACACACACAGGGCAGGTGGGCAGCTTCTCCGAGGCCCTGTGGAGTTTGGAGGGTAGCGGGGCCAATGGTACAGTATCATCACCTCAGAATGCCTGACAACACCGTGACTAACAGAGGACCGGCTGTCTGACCCCGGGGGCATCTGTACCCCCCCCCCCCCCCGACCCGCCCCTATCCGCCGCCCACCGTCCTCCTAACACAAAAAGATCAAACGCTGCACCTGTATTTAACTGGTGACGGGTTCTCTATCCTGTGGAATGTTGGGAGAGGGGAATTCTATATTCCAGGCTAACGTAGTATGGAGTAAGATATCATTGCCTTGCAGGTCAGACACTGGTCTGGTCATGGACATACAGTACAGTCGCTCCGTGTGACAGTAGAAATGTAGAATTCCCCTTTTTGAATATCCGTCAGCGTCTTGTCCAGTTTCTGTCGTACTTACTCACTGCAACACAAACTCTCGTTTCTTGCCTTCGAATCTACCTGTCACAAAACAGAGAAAGATGGCGCCTTTGTCCTTGTGTTTAGGCTAGGAACTGAGACGAAGGGAACACGAGCAGGGATGTTGTCCGTTACTAACCAGTACAAGTGTTTCTCCAGAAAGTACTTTGTTATGTGATAGCAGGGTTTAACTCTCTTATGAGTTGGTCTGCAGTACTGGGTACATGATGATACGTGCATGGATCCGTGGTTTGGTCAGCTTTCAGATGCCTGTGTCTTGTGGCGGGATAGACACAGTGTGTGAGGAATGAGGAATGACTTGGACTGACGGGAATGTTGTCTGATTGCGCTCTGTTTGTTGGAACAATTGAATCTTGAATCACAATAGTTCCCAGTTTTGAGGAAAATGTGTCTGACGTCAGGAGCATTTTGTAACATAACATCTACTTACTAAATTGCACAATGACAGTTTTTTCTTATATTTATTTTTAACATTAATGTTGTCGTATCTAACTGAGATTGTTTGTCTAAGGTGACATCTACGTCCACTGCCATCGGAGGGCGCTATAACACAGAAGCTAACAGGTCACAGCTCACAGACCAATCACATGTCAATCACTATGTTTTGGTAGATGCCCCCTCTCCATATGCAGCTGGTTTCCAAGGCAACGGCTACCTGGATCTTCCTAGGTCTGTTTTCCCCAGAAGGTAAGTCATCTCTCCCAGCTCCACTCCCATAGCTGTTGGAAGTGGAGGTACCATGGCTCCCTACCTGGGAGTATTGATCTCCAGTCGGTCAGTGTCTCTGATGTGATCGTCCGTGCTCTCTGTTCCAGCTCCCAAGACTCTCCAGAGACCATTCAGCTGGAGGTCCACACCACCTCCCCAGAGGGCCTGATCCTGTGGCATGGAGTGGTAGGTCTAGGTCCTGGTCCTGGTCTTGGTTCTCGTCTCACGTCCCTCACGTCCCTCACTTCCCCCAACCCACCTGCCCAGCCCCTCTAACACACACCACCACCTCTTTGCCTAATCCACATGTAATAACTTGGTAAAGTGTCGTAAAACACTGTATTTCAGCCATGCTCTCATATCCACCCATATGTATCACATGGACACCCTGTCTGACTCCTAATATTCAGCTTTCATCACTGCAGCTCGTGTGATTGTTAAGCATGTTGTCTGACTGCCAGACCTGTGTTGATAAGGCATGGTATTGACTCCTCCACTGCATGCTGCCTGGTTGTGCTTTGTCACCCTAACTCCCCCTCCATCTTCCTCAGGAAACCAATGGCCCGCGTCATGTACGCAGGATGCATGCTAGTAAAAAGGTATCCACCGCCCCTAAACACCTGTGCTAACGTACCTCTAAAACGGGTGCTCCCCGCATTCAGTGCTGTATGGTGCTTCGAAATGGTACTTTGTATCTGTAACTGAGAACAGCTTGTTTTGAAATGTAGTGTTTGTTAGATGTGGTATCTTGTAATGCATGGTGTACATGACGGCCCCACTGCTTGTCATGTGATTAACTGTTTTGTGTTACACGTCTCCACGGAAACGTTTGGATCAGGTCAGAATTCACAGTTTGAATATGTTCCATATGTGTAAAATGCTAATTAGAAAGCATTTACAAACCTGGAGCCATCTGCCTCGGACTGTGAGAAGTAGTAAAATAATCATAATTCACAGCTTTAAGTGGGCAACAGGCTCACTAAGCCATGTCCAATCGGATGTAAGTATAGTACTGGGATATCCTGCACCTTCTGCTCAGCTTTGTCATCAAAACGATTTTGTTTCCAGGAACTGGGAGAGCAAGGAAAGGGCAAGGACTTCATTAGCCTCGGTCTGCAAAACGGACACCTCGTCTTCAGGTGAATCATCACTGTCAGCATTATGTGACGCGTGCATGTATACAATGTAATACCGCCCCCATGAAGCCCGCTGTGTAGATACAGTGTGTATCTGCACCAGTGCTGGTAGGCCCTAGTCTGAGGGAGCCTGTGTGAATGTGTGTTCTGCCCACAGCTACCAGCTGGGCAGTGGGGAGGCAGAGATCATCTCCAAGGAGGTCATCAACGATGGCAAGTGGCACAAGATCACAGCAGTCAGGTACAGTGCAGCCCCAGTACCATCCTACCAGCCCTGCCTGCAGAGCTCAGAGCTTGTAACAAGGGCTTTCTCTCCTCTTCGGACAGAACTGGGAAAGATGGATACATCCGGGTAGATGGAGGAGACATTAGACCCGGACAGTCAAAAGGCAGGAGCCTTATGGTGAACACCAAAGGCAGCATATACCTGGGTAAGGCACACATCTGCACCTGTGAAGGACTGGGTGGATAGAGAAACATGTTCAGTGCTGGGAAATGAGGCTGTTCTTCAATTGGTCCTGGATTATGTGTGTGTGTGTGTGTGTGTGTGTGTGTGTGTGTGTGTGTGTGTGTGTGTGTGTGTGTGTGTGTGTGTGTGTGTGTGTGTGCGTGCGTGTGTGTGTGTAACAGGGGGAGCCCCAAACATGGCAGTTCTGACAGGAGGAAAGTTCTCCTCTGGGGTATCAGGGTGTGTGAGGAACCTGTCTCTGATGAACGGACAACCAGGACAGCAGCCCGGCAGGACGGTGGACCTGCAGCTCCACGCCACCACCGGCAAAAACGTCAAGCACTGCTCCTCATAGACAGCAGCCCTCACACACACACACACCTACCCAGTGACTATGGAGATATGATACCATCACACACAGACACATTCACACACCCAACCAGCCACTCTCCGACACACACGCGGCCTGACTGAAATTGGTGCTTTGCTGCTACCAAAAGATAATCACAAAACAAAAGGATACTCCGAGTGCATTAAACCAAAAAAAGAGAGAGAAAAAAAAGGTTATTATTAACAAGTCTTCTCTTCCTCTGTTGTATTCTCGATGAAGGACTATTAACACAGGAGATCCCGAACAGTTTACATACTCCCTGCAGTAGCTTTAGCTTTGAGAAGAGAGTAAAACGCTAGGCCTTCTACGATGGGTCAGATCCTATGGAGATGGAAATGTTTTTACAGCACTGAATTTTAATTTATATACATATACATATATATTATATATTTGTGGGGGAAAACATGCGAACTAACCATAACTGCTCTTCTATTTTCCTAGAGTTGATTCTAGGTTCTAATATTGTGTGTCTCAGGCTTTTGAGCCTAACTGTGTTGATACTTGAAGAAGCTATGGCCTTCTTTGTTCACCTCTGTTGTGTAGCCGTAGGGGCGGGCATGCTCACAGTCTAGCAAACCTTTGGGAGAGGGAGTTCACCAGGTCATGGCCACGCAGCATCGAGTCACGGCTCAGGTGAAGACAGGATTCAAAACAATACTAAACTACAGCAGCAACTGTTAGGATTGCTGATGCTTTATTCTGTTCCAAGCCATTTATAAAGCTCAAATCACTTGCCTTCCGTGCATGGTTGCCTGTTTTCAGTCTGTATTTGTTTTTATACAAAATATTGGTGCTAATGTCAGACACACAAATACATCACATGAACACATGATCATTTGTCTGTCTCATTTTATTCATGTTTAGCAGAAAGGTTTTGGGGATAGACATAGTAGGATAAGTGGATGTAAGGCATTTAAACAGAAGTTACATATGTGTTGCCAGGGGGAAAACAATTTCTGATGCGCATGAGATTTGACGTAGGTTTTATCATAAATATTTCCTCCAAATTTGATGTATTTTTCTGTCTCCTGCATAGTCCTCCGAATTAGATTGAGTAGATCTCAAACGACATTACTGAGGTGCCGGTAATGGGTGGAAGTGTAGTTCATGTTTTTATTATGATCGACTGTGGAAAAGAGTTTCCCCAAAATACAAAACATCTGCCAGTCAGACACATTTCAGTGTGTATGTGTTGGTAGGCTGTGTATGTGCAGCATTGCTCCTTCAGACTCTACCCCCACTCTTGATTTTCTTTCAAACTGTTAGTGAAGTCAGAAAGTGTGTAGTGGTGTTTATGTGTTGTATGTGTCTGTGTTAGTGTGTTAAAACACAGTATGTGTGTTCATTGTGTGTATGTCATCAAAAGCCCTAAAGGAGGGTCAAGCCAAATCCTCAGCAGAACTGCCTCATAACGTTCCTCATTTTCAGGTTCTGTAGCCATTGAAACCTCCGGATATATGTTTTCAAACTGAGGAAATGGCTGTAATAGTATACTTTGAGGTTGATGCATGTGCAGTAAGCAGTAGACACACTAGACACACAGTAGACCTGGGAAGAGTTCAGTAGAGTGCAGTAGAAGCCTCCTGTGGGTGCAGTGACCAGCAGTGTAACTCCCATAAGCATGCTCGCCCACGATGGTTGACCACACAACAAAACCATAATGGCAAGTTCACTACGGGGCTCACAAAGCTTTTCACTTTTTGTAAGCTTAAGATTCTGTATGTTTATTAATATTCTAAAAATGAGCACTATCATTTCACTTAAAGTTGCTTCATTTTTATTTATTTAGTAAGTTTTTTTTCCACTGCAGTTGTTTTCAAGCTTCCCTTTTATCTTTGGTTATTGTGTTTTGCCTCCCATACTCCCTGCCTATATAATTCATCCCCCTATGTTGGATTAGTAAAAAGCCCCCTTGGCCCCCCCCAGAGAGCCTCAGAGATGCCTTTTGGGAGTTCCCATGTTCCCTGATGTCAGGGGAATGTCTATGGGAAACACGTGGTACCCAAGCTGACTGGATGGTTCCATCTGTAGACTTGTACAGTGGAGATTTTCCAAGGCCTAGATTGTACAAACAATGCTTTGACTGACATTATTCATGAGGACAGGTAACACTGGGATTGTTGTGGTGTGTATAGCCCAGCTAGTTCGCAGTCATCAACAACTATGCTACGGAAAGTAGAAATACAAAAAAAAAAGATCAATAAGTGATCAAAATACTGAAAGCATTTAAGATGCTCTAAAATCTGAGTTATTCAAGTTTGTTTATGGAGCTATCTTATAAATGATGGAAAGTACACATTTTTGAAATTGTTAATATTGTGTATGTATGACAAAAGGCAAAATGTAAAGATGGACTGTCAGAGTTGAGTCAGTGATACTTAGCTACAACACTAAATGAAATGATGATCTACTATTGTTTTTGACTGTACCATTTCCAGAGTTGGGTGAACTCTCCCCCTCCCTCAGTGTTTCTTAAATAAAACAAAATTCATGTGCTATTTATTATTTTGTGACTTGTGTTATTTTGCTGACTTTGTTATCTACACAGGCAGTCAGGACATCCCAATGAGTTACCCAACATTTTTACTCAATCTCCCCATTGTCTCCTCATTCTCTTTGGCAGGCAGGCCTATGTCTTTTTGACCCTAAGGATATGAGAATGTGATGTGAAGAGTCCTCTATTACAAGGATAGTTGAAAATGTCAAGGTCCGCTGTCCCCCTGTGGAAGTTACACCCTAATCCGATTTCTGAATGTACAGACCCGAAGCCAAAGTCTACTATCATCTTTATCCTACTGTAGAATGGGGACTCACATTTTTGTTGGAACGAGTCCAGAGTTTATTTTAATCTCATCTCACATTATGTTAAATTATACCTGAGGTAAGGTGTCATTTTTTGGGAGGGGTACAATTTGCCATGTTCAGCATATGTAAAGGAGCTGTATCCATTGGCCTTTTGTATTCAATGGTAATAACTGCATGGCCTAAAAGTACAGTCAAAAAACTTTGAGAACTAACCATCGGATGATTTGCAAGATCTGGGCTCAATCACTTCACACTACATAGACCTATTGTTGAGTTTAGACACAAAATCCTTCCTGATTGAGACATATACAGTATTATGCACTGGTGTTTGTTCACAGTCGAGTCGTTCAGTGAAACAGAATAGTCACTCTGTTCATACACAGGAAATGTGTGACACATGGTCTCATACACTCACATCAGTGTGAAACTAGCTCCAGGTGTCGGTTTCTCCTCTGTTGGACTGTATAATGTCTGAGACACTATGATTTCATTCTTCTTCTTGTTACAAAAACTAAACCCTCAGTTGATACATAATTGGATTCACTTACCATATTAGTGGCACAGATTTGTGGAGAGTATATGCATTGAATCCAGTGATATATGGATTATATCTCTATAATACAGTAATGGGTTAAATGAGTTATGCCAGGATAACTCACCTGTTGCCGACCTGTGCCTTTAAGAGGAACTGTCTGCTTCTTAGTGGTGACATTTAGCTGAGCCTGGAGGGCCATTTCCTTTCAGGAAATCAATCCACACAGTAACACTGAGGCTGTCTTTTTCAGGCTGTTGTGTATAATTCCACTGTGTAAGCAAGTAACAGTTACTCTAAACGTATTATGCTGGTTATTTGTGAATAAAATTGTTGTTAGAGGCATTCACCCTGCGACCCTGTGGACCCTCTGATTGTTTTCTTTGGGAAATGTCAGTTGTCACGCCAACAGGTGAGTTGCCTAGTCACATATGAGGTCCTCCCTGCTACAAATCGGATAGGCCTACACAGGATGGACATGTTACTTCAGAGGATGCAAGTCATAAGCAGTCCACATAGTTTAACACTTGTAGCTATATATACTGTCTAAACATATATATTTATATATAACAAATTATTATTATTGAATCATTGTGCCAGGTTCTTCCTAACCTTGCGAGACATTTGGATTTGCAAGAGTCCAATCATGCAAGAATCCATATTGCCAATTTCAAAGTTATTTGTTTGTGCCCAAACCACAGTGTTTCGGACCAATCACCGTCCTATTAGAAATTACTGGTAGCTGCAGGCATGGTTGAAGTTAGGCCGTGATAGATGGTAATAGACAGATGTTTCATTCTTATCATTCATGATCTGCCATTTTTCTAAAGCGCCTGCCCTCTTTCAAACAGTTTCTAAAGATGACGTCCCAGATGGTTATGTGTAAAAACCCATCTGGTGATCAGGTTAGGCTCTTCTTCCATCCCAGAACAGTAGGTGGAGGGAGAACTTTTATTACTATTGTAAAGGAACATGAAGCTTGTGTATTAGTTAAATTCACTCCTCAGTGGAAATGCTGCCACCCATGCCAAAGGAGAGTGTTTTTCTGTTGGTGGACATCAGAGGATTTGACTGAATATAATAATCCTCTCTCCTTACATTGTAATACAAAATAATTGTTGTATAATGGTTTGCGAAATCCTCAAAAAACAGGAAATTTAAATGACCACAGCAACCCATCTAATGGATGAGACCCACTCATCCTACTGATCTTCTAGAAGTCAGCTATGCTGCATGGGGCAGAGATGACCTGATGTCTATCCTTACAGAGATGAGATAAAACAATGCAGAGCATTGTTATTTCAATCTAGTTCCAACAAATCCCTTGTTGGACGGGACTCTTAAAGAGAACAGTCAAATGTCAACTCGAGGTGTGCAGAGAGAGAAAAAGAGTGGGGATTAGTGTGAAGAAACCTGAACTTCCTGAGAAGACCACATTGAGAGGGGTGGAGAACAGGATGGGAGGAGGATGGAATAAGACACACACACACACACACACACACACACACACACATGGACAGGTACAGGTAATAGAAGGGCATCTTCTACTTTGATGTTGTGATCTGAATGTACAGGAGGAGCCTGTATACCATGTGACAGCTTGTACATGGAGGAGACCAGGAGACCAACTCTATTGGTCAGCAGTATTCAACTTGATGATGTGGACAGATTCAGACCATTCCAGTTAGTCTTACAAACACATTGCTCTCAATGCTGCAGATCATGCGGTGAGTAATATTTAATTATTATATGCTGTATGTAGAATTACAAGTATGATGCTACCTTAGAAATGATCTCTGAGTGACTTTTCAACCTAATGACATAACCTCTGTGCTTTCCTAATAGCAGATTTCTCTTGCTGAAAAATTACCATTTATCATCATTTTAACTCATATCTTTGCAATCAGCACTGTTCTAACTGCAGGTAAAGGCCACTAAGATTCTATATTTTTTTATAAAGACATTAATTTACAAAAATATATGAATAACATTCAAGCATTTTGAATTGTCATCCTTTAGATGTGTTTACCTTCACTGCAGCGCTGGAGAGTGGGTTGCCTCTCTTATTTTGTAAATGTCATATACTGTGCCATTCAAGTTAGTGTTCCGTAAGACTTAGCTGTGAGCTCCTCTCAGAGCTGTCCTGTTCCTTCCTCCTGGTCAGTCTGCAGGACAGCCTGGTTTGATGATGGGAACGTGACCAGCCAGGGGGACTCTGAGATGTTCACAGACCTGAAAAGGAGGCACTGGGAGGGAGTGTATGCTAGCCCCATTGACATGGAGGCCCAAACCATGTCTGGCATTAAGTCACAACACACCAAGAACTTCTTCCACAGGTAAACTGATAACCCTATACAGCAATCACACTCTCACTTACTGTTAGTATACAGAAAGAGTCATGTGAACTTGAAATACAAATCTCGATGTGGGTCTGTGTAATATCATCTCAACAGTCACACAAAAAATGTAGCAGCCTAAGCCAGGCTAATCATGTGTAAAACAACCTTTGAAACATTCTGAGTTGGTCCATTGCAGGTCCAGTGCCTCAGAGGGTTTTGCATGTCTAAACTCAGAACAGAAGCGGTGGCCATGTGAGGATTACAAAGTCCTGTTCACCTGCTCAGGATCATTCTGTACTGGTAAGGAGCCAAAAACATGACCCAGTTGCATGATAAACTGCTGGACCAAAGGGCTCTGGCTGTCATTGCCATTCACTGTGATACTTCCATGTACCTGCATGTTGAAATGAGAATTTGCTAAATGGTTTTGCCATTGAGTTAGAATGCCACAAGGGGAGGTATTATGTAATATATTGTGTATGATGACAGGCAGACTGTTGTCTTGTTTTGGACAGAGTGTAGAACGTGCTGGTTCAACCACGATGACCCCACAGGTAATGGAGACTATGAGGTGCTGAGTGTGCTCCTCAGAATGTACCCCAGGGAAATATGTCATCGTCCAATAGCTATTGAAGCCCAGACAGTGTATGGAGAGCCAGCCTCCGGCACTTCAGACCGCCTCCTCATGTAAGATACAAGTATCTTTCTGCTACAAACTAATTCATGACACAGAAACATCAGACAATACCACAAAACCACCTGACCATGAATCAGATGGGATAAGAAGTAACGCACGCCCAATCAGCGTCTCACAAGTAATGTTACCCAACCCATCTGCAGCCTCTATGTTTATTTAAACAGATAGTCATCTACTACAACAAACAATCCCCCTTTCCTGTATGCAGCAACAGTTGTCACAGCATGTGTCTCTTAACAATGAACATAGAAGCCTTACGAATCAAATCACATACAAACCACATTATTTTACACATCACAGTGTACTTTATTTCCACTCATCCCTGTGGTTCCTTTGCTGCAGTTATGATGCCACCTATGGGTTTGCCTGTGTAAATGCAGACCAGGGAAACAGACACTGCCAGGACTATAGAGTTTGTTTTACATGCCCGACAGAGTTCTGCCAAGGTGTGTCCACTTCTGTGTCCTCATCATCCTGAACAGACCTCAAGTGCATAGCAAACACATACTTGACATACACCTGCTTTAACACTTTCACATCTGTGACAATATAACAATCACAATTACTGTATGGCACCACTTCTGAAGACATAAAGATACTGTTTTGAAAACAAAGTTGTTTTCTATAAATATACACCGGTGTTGATGATAGCAACTGTCCCTAAGGTCAGGTTACTTGATTGTTTCACCAGTATCTGAGGAATGCAGGACCAGGTGGCTGAGCGCTGATAGCCCGTCTAAGGAGGGCGATGTGGAGTCCACCCCCGGCTGCTGAAGACCTTCCCTGGACAGATGTGCCAGAATCCCGTCAGCCTGGAGGCCCAGACCCCCTATGGCATCTCTGCTCAGCACACTGGACAAACCTTCCTCTCGTAAGTACAGTAAAGGTGTGTACACGAGAAAGTGATCAGCCCCCAGACTGTTACCTAGTGTAATCACACAGAGATATACAGTAACAGTCAAAGGTTTGGACGCATTTGGAAATGGGAAAATGTGTCCACGCTTTTGACTGGTACTGTACTTCATTCGTATTTGGCTGTGCAATGCATATTAGTTCAATTGTGTAATAACAGATGAGCATACGGTCCTTTCTTAGAGAAATGTGTCTATTTTGATGTCCCTTAGCTATAATGTGGAATTTGGCTTTGTCTGCATCAACTCAGAGGACTGGACTGTGCCAGGATTATCGTGTGATGCTGACCTGTCCCTCAGAGTTTTGCCGATGTGCTGTAGCGTCTCACAAACATGCACACATGGAGAAATGTGCTCACATGCTGTCGTCTTACATACAATTTATGACTGACATGGCATATTGCAAAACATGCATTCATAAGACTAATAACATTTTCTAAGGAACATTTAAAACTTCTGTAATTAAACTTTGACAACTTCTCTAGATCACAAAGCCCCTCTGAAACATCCGCTACAATTCCTCCACACCATATGTATTTATAGTGTATGGGGGATGGCCACATCTTTCCACAAGGGGTGTGTCACAAACTAGTGTCATTTATGTGACAGGATGCAGAACCGCCTGGCTTGACCTGGACGACCCGTCTGGGAGGGGGGATTACGAAACCCTTCTCCAGCTGCAGCTGGTGTACCCTAAAGAGGTGTGTCCCCAGCCCCTGGCCATCGAGGCCATGACCGTGTCGGGTACCCCTGCCCTGCAGAGCGGGGACGTACTCCAAGTGTAAGTCCAACGTGGCTGAGTTCCATGTTCACTGACAATCTCTACTCCCCAGAAATGCTGGCGCCCCAGACAGAGAAACAGCTCAAAATAGCCCTTTATCAAACGTCTCTACACTTATATGTAGAAATAAGTGTCAGAAAAATATCATAATGCTTTGGAGTAAAATATCTGCTAAATAAATACTTAATAGTCAAAGGTCATTGCAGTATACTACTGCTGAATATCCTGCTGTTTTTTCCAGGTATGACACTACTCATGGGTTTGCCTGTGTAAATGCTGAGCAGCCAGGAGGCAGACGCTGTCCAGACTACAAGGTCCGCTTTACCTGACCTCTTAACTTCTGTTCAGTAGACAACAGGTCAACATAAGGCCTGTTTATGCACCAAGGCACACATTTATTCAGAATTTCCTGTGGTTGGTTTGTACATGTAATTTCAAGGATCTAAATGTAACCTGGAACCTAGATCTGTGAAGTGAAATGCATTTACTAGATTTTGCGTCCAGTTCGACATATTCAACTTTCTGTGTTTACTGTATGATTTGTATGTTTGAATTCATTAATAAAGGAAACAGAAATTCACGAGGCCCTTTTGGTAAACTGGGCCCATGGCAATGTGTTGCTTACCTACATGTATGTCCTGTTGACAAGGATAGTTAGACCTCAATGATTTATGTAAAAATCATCAATTTCAGGTGATTTGTTATAACTGTGTTGGTCTAGCCGTCACTATTTAAAATACAACACTTAGCATAGGTATGGTAGCAAATAGTAGTGATTTTCCTAATGGCTATATAGCCGAATAAAGGCTGAAGGACTGCTCTTTTCTAAGGATCTCAACTTCACAAAGAGTTAACAAAGACCTTGCTGGGTCTTAGCTAGCATTCTTAGATTTATTCTATGACTTAACTCTGAACTACGAATTAACTCTGTATTAATTATATTAGCCTTCAGCAGAGATAAGTATACAATGTGCTGCAGCAATGTTTTCCTAGACAACTGCAGTTTGGAAAACAAACAATAAGTTGTTTATTTTATAAAGGTTGCTTCAACAAGGTAAGTTGTTAAGATCAGCACTAAATATGTAGTTGGTATGGCAATTTTACTTTAAAGGTGAATCTGCTACAACCACTGGGGATAAAGTAATGTCGCTGTGTTCCAAGACTCATTACATTTGGTTATCTGTCTGTACCATTACAGAATAATAATAATAAAATGTAAAAAACAATCTAACACTACCAACAATTTCAACCAGGTCCCTAACTGAGCAGTTCGCTGGTTTGAATAGATTAAGTGCAAATGTTACGTTCATATCAATCTGCAGCCATTCTACAGCAGTTCTGAGTGTATTTTACTTAATATTATACTTAACTCTCATAATTTACATACTCCACTAAAAAAACGATTTCCTCGAACATTCGTCAAAACGTCATTTCCGGTGGAATGTTCCAGTCAGCGGATCTATCCTAGACTTTAAAAAGCGAAGCGGTGAATCATTTTGGCACTCAACTGACCAATTGACTGACAGATAACCAAAACAAAAGCGAATTGGTACACTGTACGTTAAATTTTAAAAAGTTAAATTAAAAGAAGAACTGGCATAGGCATACCCTGTGTCTGTTGCAAAATTGCAATCTAGAACTTTCAATAATTTGCACAATTCAGCATCACCTAACAGTTCCTTCAAGGTAAGTCACTTATAGTTGATATTTACTATATCCCTATAATTAGGAGGAAAAGCACCGTTTGTCGTGCTAACGTGATAAGTCCTACTGTGATATTTGTTTTGTATCTACTGGCAAAAAAAAAAAAAAAAATGTGACGCACTTAAAATTTTTTTTATTTTCTTATGTAAAATGCTCTTACATCGTCACAATATTAGTCTGTGGGTTGGCTCCAATAATTGGCAATGCTACATGACAATGTGGAGATTGTGAATGTCTCATTTAGGCTTGTAAAGTCTGACATCCATTGCGTAGCTGCGTATAATTCCGAAGGAATTGATAGTGCGCATTTGCTGAACCGTAATTCGCCATTCAAATAATAAACACTGATGCATGTTGCACATTGGATGTTTCTATGGGTTATTAGCAATGACGACTAGTGAGTAAAAGCATATAAATGATAATATTTAAAATTCCAAGATGGTGGACATACTAGGCCACTGCATTTATGATCATTCTAACACATTTTTGAATGTTAGTTAAATTGATTATAACGATAAATGTTTAATTTAAGTGAAACTAGAATAAAGCAATCATTGGTTGTGTTTCAGCTTTGGTGCTGTGGATAAACCCAAGACAATCATGATAATGCTGACTCCCTCTTCTGGTAGGTCCTGCTAACTTCTGTCCCTGTAACTGATACTGAGAAAAACTCACATTTAACGGGGGCTGGATCCTATTCTATTTGTGTTGTCTGGGCTGTTCATCACAGTTTAGGAGGTAGGGGTGGGGGACAATCCAGAAGTTTCAGACAAAGCCAACCATTAGGATTTATTTAAAGAGCAGTTATGAAGTAGGGAATGGGAAACGTTTTCAGGACAGCTCTGAGTCACTAGCATCATAAGTTACTAATAGACAACCTTGTTGTAAAACCAACATACATGCAATCACTAATCCCCCCGAAATATATAACTGGTTATCAGCCAGTTATAGCCATCATGTGTAATAGATGTTTTATTTTGATGTTTCTTCAAATGTTGTCATAGCCATCATAGTACTTAATTTCACACCATCCTGCTCCCAATTCCACCCCCAAAAAGAAAGAAGTCAGGAACCGAAGACAGTCCTGCATTCAGTCTGCTCAGATAGTAACGGTCCAAAGTCCACTGCCCATAACTTCGCAGTTGTGAAATGTTTTTTTTTAATCTTCAATACTGTTACAATGTAATAATGTCAGACAAGCAGGGTTCCCATCATGCATACCTCTCAGTACGCAGTAGTCCAGAGATGGGATCATGTCAGGAGTCCTCCCTCACCTGTCTTTGTTGTGTAGTAAGACAGGATTGACTGCCTGGAGCAGTAATTTTTTAGGATTATTTCTGCCACACCACTGTGGTGTTTAATATAAATCTTTGAAAAGCAATGATTTAATCTCAGTATTTCTAAATGTTTTGATAGCGAACCACAGCGAACCACAGACAACTCGATCTTGCTGAGGCTCTTGTCTCCCACAGTCCGTATAATTGAAAGCTACGACATGAGCTTTCTTTGCGCTTGGTTATTTAGCAAAATGATTTATCATGGGAACAGTGCACCTTCCCCAAATCATTGAAATATGCCATTCAGCTGACATCTGGGTAAATTCTGCCTCCAAAATATCAATTTCTGTCCACCATTTGTAACGTGACAATAGAGGTTAGACAGTAAGGCAGTGCCTCTGTGTTTCTAAACGCAGTCAAGGGTGAGAACAGAACCAGATAAATGCATGTTTTTTTTAAAAGATTGTTTAGGTTAGCTTGTCAAAGTCCAGGTCATAGTTTATGTAAAATGTAAATCAAGAATTAACAGCATGCTATATAGTAAAGTATATTAATAAGTTATTGTTGGCTTTGTGCTGTGTCTCATACACTGTTTTCTTTCAGATGAAGAGTCTCTTGAACTCGCCTGGCTTTGGATTCACAGGAAGTTCAGTGTGCAAAACAGAATAGTAGGAACATGACTTTAACCCTTTTCACACATAGGAGTTAGTGAGTTAAAAAGGGGTTACTATTGTAGAATTGAAGAACAGATTTAAATGTTATCTCTGATGTATGTGTCTGTTGTTTTCTGAGACACTGTGACACTGTTGGTTACTTTAATTGTCTTTTATACTTATACGTTTTACACTTACTAGAGGAGACACAAAACACAAACAAGACTTTATTTCTCGTCTTTGGAAGCCCTTACAGGTTTACGGTTTGCGGGGGCTTTGATGAGACACTCAATCTTGCTGAGTAAGATGGCCTATGAAGCTATGAGGCCTTGGTTCTATGGCACAGTTATCCAAACTGTACCTCAATCAATCTGTTGAATTGTTATTCTCTTACTGATTTTAGTTACTCTTTTATTACAGGAATGTAATTAGGATGTAGTTGCATGAAACATCACTTAACAATTCACTCTTACACTGAACAAGCATGTTAAGACAGTTCTGAAAAATATTGGTTATAGTTTATAAATTGAGTATCTGTATTGTAAAGGAGAATGGTAGAGTAAGTCTCATTTATTATTTTCAACAACAAGACATGATGGTTGCTGTCATGTCCCTCATTTATATTACAGGCCAATGTGTTAAGTCAGCCCAAAGGCCCAATGGTTCAACAGCCTAGTAGTTTACGGCATAACACTGTCTGCTTGTGTTAGACAAACAATACCCATATTCTATGTTGAAAGTCAATTTTCCCTGTAGATAATTCTTTGCCTATGGTTGACCCTTGATGAATGCACATTGGATCAATACACATTGATTTAAAGCACACCATTTAGATATATATGTCCAAATATACAGCATCCATAGAACTGTATAAATACACATCTGTCATTACTGTTTGGTCCATTTCAAAGGTCATGTTAACTGAATTGAATCATGCCAGGGTCGACCGTTATCCACTGCTAATGACTTATAGTAACAAATTATATTAAATTGCGCAGTTTTAATCGGATACTTGGATCATAAGCTTTTTCGTAAGGTGGGTCCACAAGTACACTGGTTGGTAAGTGTTGCTACTTTTTATCAGCTAAATGAAGCCATTTGGTTGCTTAGCCTTTTACTCTAATATATATAATTTTGTAAATATCATATACCACACTGAATGCTGCAGTTACTGTGAAAAGTAGGGCTTCTATTTCATTTTGTCTGTCCTTCACTTGCTTTGCTGTTCATATCACTTAAGCATCTTGAGAAGACACATAAATAGCAATGGTAACTCAGGCACAGTCAGCTGAAGAAGTGAGTGAAACTGCAGATGACCGGCTCCAGTTCGGCCCTCAGATTCTAGGCCTAGTGTTTCTGCAGACCACCTCAGACCAGCAGGTTAGAAGACCACCATAGACCACTACCTAATAGCTCCCGTCGTCTGGTCTCAGGTTTTTCCCAGCGCGTCAACAAGCTCTTCCTGAACGAACAGGCCAGAGGGATCAAGATCAAGGAGTTTGCTCGTAAAAATGCAGCCAATGCTCTTTCAGTGACGAACATGCTCATGGGCATGACCTCTATCCTTTGCAGTTTGAATGGGTGAGTGAACTCAATCACATGCATGTAGGTACAAGTAGTGGCAAATCCCATTTTTGCATAGTTGTGGTTTTGTGTGTCCTGCAGATGGCTGATTTGTTGCTTTCATTCAAACCAATACATGTGTGTGGTATATTGCAAGTTGACATACAGTACACAGACATTCTACCAAAAAGATGGATTAGGTCAAGGAAAAAAGGGATAATGCTCGATTTTAACTTTTGAACCCCAATCCTCAGCCATCAAATTGTGTCCTTAGTATATCACAGTTCAGATTCAGTTGACCATGTAGGAATTTGTTAAGAAAATGTTTACTTCTCTGAATGCTGACAGTAAATGATTTGCCACAAGCACAAACATTGCCCTTGTATTTTCCAGCCACCATTATGCTGCATGTTGGCTGGTTCTGATTGGCTACCTGCTGGATTTGGCAGATGGAGCCGTTGCCAGGCGACTAGATGCATGTTCTGCCCTGGGTGAGTGTGTCAGAGCCCCTGCCAGACAAACTAAGGATAGTACTGCACACTGCTCAATACTAATTCCAGCTGTATGGAGTGGCCAGATGGACTCTGTGTGTATATATGTATATATGCATTTTTGTATGTATATATATATATATATAGATATATTGAAGAAGTCTCTTTGTACCATATTGCTGTGGAAGTACCAAGTTAATGAACTCGGTTGCCAAATAAAAGTTCAAGAAAAAATCTAAGTATTTATTACAGATACACTCAAGCTGAACTTCTCAGAAGACTGGACAATGAATACAGGACTGAAGGGCAGTTAAATAGTTTAACAATACGGGAGGTGCTACTCTCACTAGAAAAACATCAGGGGGGGATAATCAACATAACCTTCGCTAGCACAAGGAGAAGACACCGCATTCAAGGTGCTAGCTCCTAGAAATGGCGCTGACTTCCCTTATATTTTCCTTGTTTTAAGTTGCATGGTATTATACACTTTGGTAACATTTTTACCTACACTAGTGTCACAGAAATGTCCTAGACAAATGTTACAAAGAACTAAGTTATGGCTATGCAGGCATAAGCAAGTTTTAGCAAACAGCATAATGACAGTTTATAAATGATACAAGCAGCATAATTCATAGATGGGCATATTTCTCCCTTGAATGAGTTAATATAACATGGTGTAGATCAAACATTGTTTATTATATTCAGAACATTCAAAACAGTATAAAAGTAATACAGATAGTAATCATTATTTACATAATATTTATTTGATACTTGATCAGTGGTTAATGACAGACCTCTTCACTATACATATGTATGTATAGTATATACATATAGATAGATATCTATCTATATATCTATATATATATACTAGAGAGTTTAGTATACAACATATACTGTATACAGTATATGTTCTGTATAATTATCTATGTATATATATATATATACTGTTAGTGCAGTGTATATTATACACAAACTTGTACAATATAAAGAATAGTGTAAAAAGTGCTTCCTCCTGAGGGCCTTGCATGGACCAGGTTTGTGATCATGTGGAAAATGTACACCTACTGTATATAGTGTACAACACAGAATGAGTTGTAGAGTATGTACTGTACAACACAGAACTCATTATACTGTACAACACAGAACTCATTATACTGTACAACACAGAATGAGTGCATAAAGCAGATATGGAAAATGTGTGCCACCAAAGCATGTTTTCAAAAAGACATCCTCTACAGAAGAAAGGCACAGGTGGCACAATCTGTACGTGCAGAAAGTCTATCTAGCTCAGCTGCCTGAAATAGCTTCTAGGTTCCCCCACAATGCCTTGTCACCCGGATGCTTCAGGGCTTTGTGCTCCGACAGGGTTTTTCTGCATGACTTTGCAGGTGGGGGGTGTTGTACCCCCTCGTTTTTGTCAATTGTGAACACTTTCTGATTAAGCATTCTAATTCCGGGGATCAGGCTCCAATTGTCTGTTTTATCCTGATGCTCTGGGGTCCCAGCATATCTGACATTTCTAAAATTGTTGACCCTGAGTGGTGGAATTCCATCTTGTTCATTTGAGCTGTGGTCAGAATGGCCTCATGCTCATGACTGGCTGAAAACATGCTCCCTTTTCTAGGGAGATAAAGAGAACACAGCTATTAGGAATGTTGTTTACAGGGGAAACTGTCACCCTGTTAAGCTGACACAGAAATATTTTACTGCAGACATCCCATTTAGGTGTAAGCTCACATATGGACACACACAAACTCACCCACATACCCACCCTCAAACACAACATCATATGTGACCGGGAAAGTTATTTAACACCACTATCATGTAATGATAATGACAGCTGTAAAATACCGTTAAATACATTAAATTACCCCCCCATAAAATTGGAGCATGACATTGGATGAATTTGCCTAAATCAGTCTGACCGAAGGTCACCAGTTTGTACAACAGTACCCGAAGATTGATCCTGAAAATCTTGGTTGAGACTATGGCTGGCTGCAGGTATATATAGCGGAGAAAGCCTCAACACACCCCAGAATATGTTGAAAGGACCAGCACGTTTTTGTGCCACCTTTCTCATGGTGTTCTTCCTCAGAGTCTTGAGGTAGAATGCAATTAAACTATAATACAGTCGTATTAGGAGTGCAGTTCAGGTATAGGCTAGCTACCCCATGGCACACTAGATATGCGGTTTCACATGCAAAAACCTTACAGCAGTATTCAAATGGTTTATTCAACAGTCCATAGATAGATCTCACCTGGAAGGGAAAGGTGTTTGGAGACAAGTGGAAGGAGATTTGCATACATGGAGTTGTATCTTTCTGGACTCCCACACAGTGGGACAGGCAACCAGCACGTTCTGAGAGGGACGTGTTTGGGACATGTGGGTGGAGCACTTGCCATTTCTCTACAATCCTGGGCCTGAAGTCATCATATTAGAAAATATTTATGACTGTTGGACTGAAAACTGGGTCAAAAATTTGTAATTTAGTCCAACATAGGAATACTAAACAAACTTAAAAAAAAAACAATACAAATGGTTCATTTTAATGTAAGTGTAGACTGTATAGACTTCTTGCTATGCATGAAAATATGTCAATGATACATTTATTATGAATGTATAACTATATGTTCATGGAACTTAAATTTATTTAAATGAGCGTAAGAATACAAAAGGAGAGGCTCTTGCAAATTGACTGTTTACTCATTAATTTGTTGAAACGTTAGTCTGCAGGCAGGTGCTGAACAAGGCAGGAGAAGCATAGATGCAGTTGATAAATATTTGGCTGTTTCAACAACAACAGAAAACTGAAGACTAATTAATGGAAGAGAACTGTTAGGGTTAGGAATAAGAGGTAGAATATTAACAGTGCATTTACCTTCTATCGTTTGGCTTCCCCCCTGCCATCCTTCTTTTTTCTAAAGTTAAGTGTGTGGAGCTTCAGACTCGACCCCTTCTAACGTTAATCTCATCTAACGTTAATCTCATCTAACGTTATTCTCATCTGCAGGACATTCTGAGTGAGATGGAATATGGGTTCAATCTCAGGTTTTGCTTTTGTATGTTTATCAAAATTCCTGAACAATTGGAAATGCCATTAAGAGCAAAAGACTAAAGGCCTTTTGCCTGCATTCTGGCTCAAGACAACCACAGATATTCTTAGTCATAAGTATAAAACTTGATTTGAATGTAATTAAATTGCAGACCCACATTTTATATACTGTATAATCACTGTTTTTACCTGTTTGCTCAGGTGCTAAACTGGATGATTTTGCTGATTTCACCACGTTTGGCATTGCCACCTCATTGCTCCTGAGAACCCCTGCCCTGATGGACAACATCCTGTCCATGTGCTACGTCTTGTCTGTGTTTGTCCGCATCTGCTTCTTCAGCAGTGGTAAGATCGGGGAATACTGCATTTACGTATAACTTTTGCTGTAAATACATAAATATGGTTTCCTAGTTGGAGATTCATTTAACAGCCCTTATTAAGCGTCCCTGTGTGTGTGTGTGTGTGTGTGTGGTGTGTGTTTCATGTTGGTGTACAGGGATTCCCTTCATGTACCGCGGCCTGCCCTGTATCTACTCCTCTGCCATGTTGGCTTGCCTCTCCCTGCTGACTGGGGGTAACATGGCCGTGCTCAGACTAACAGCAATTCCCATGATTATCTTCATGGTCAGCCAGAACTTCTACCCTCATGACAGGGTGCTGGAATCCCAGGCCTGGAAGAAGGCCATCTATGCTGGAGGTAACTGGCACTGGCACATTGCATCGGTTACAAATAGATGTTTATACCCAGATTGCTTCCTATATTTGAAGTTACATTTTATAAATGAATGTTTCTGAAAGCCATGCATAATAATATAAGATTTAAAGGGTTTTTCTTATCTTGTTTTCTTTGTTTGTAGGGATTGTCATGGTTTTCTGCTCCTCCTTCCCCCCTGCCTGTGTCTACTACCTGCTGTGGTCAGTGTCCTACATTTTGTTTCCAACATCTCTTTGGAGCCACAAGGTGTAGGTGGATTGTGTGGACACATTCCAGACTCACAGTAGGCTCCCTCACGGCCCGTCCGCGTGAACTAAAGCTTCCAGACAGGCTGCCTACTGCCATGAAGGATCCAAACCGAATGCGCTCAGCTCACCCCAATAGCAGACCACTGCTGTATTTCACCTTGTTTGTTTTGAGGTGATGAGTAAAATATGTATGAATTGATTAGTTAGTGAGAAGGATAAATAATACATTTTATTTAAATGTTTGTAAGCATTATTCACTTTAATGAAAAGTTGATTTAGGAACTCTTTGGGGCTATATGGGTTACTACCCAATTTATATTTGGTCAATGTTCATCAAAAACTGTATTTGTGATGAATGCGTACTGTTTTTAATGTTTCATCCAATCTATACCTAATACTGTCACTGGGAGTCAAGCTGTGCCCAAACAGTCTACTGATTATGGTTGATATTTTTTTCTCATGTTTCGGTTTGTTTTTTTTGGAGATTGGATTATGGTTTATTGGTTTGTGTCCAGTATTAGATTGCCATTGAGAAACCTACTCAAAGCTGTATGCACAGCTAAAAATAGGCATAACCAAGTTTTCCGGTGTCAAGAATATCAGTGGCACTCTCACAGAACCTGGTCTTTCTCAGGAGAGCACAATGTTAATGTGGGAACAAATACCTTGTGTAGAACATAATCACATCCTAAGATCATTTTGTTTCAAGTGATGCAGTGTGGGCAGTTTACATCTGAATGGTAGAAGTGTAACAGTACATGACATCTAACCTTAACAGCATCTTTGTCTGAGGAAATGATTGTTTTTGACCAATTTGGTTAAACATAAACTTTCATCACTTCAGCATGAAGGGGGATGTTCAGAATAATGATGGTACCTCCCTTCCACCTCTAGGTATTTAGATAGTTAATGAAACATTCTTTCAAGGAACTTGTGTTCTTCTTTTTCTAAGAATGTCTGAGGACCTGTGAGTTGTGGTGACAAACAGTATGGCTGTATCTGTGTCTGGCTTCACCTTTCCAGATAAAGGTTTGTTGACATCACATCCAGTGTAATGGGAAACAACTGTAAAGTTTGAGCACTGACTAAAGGCCAGTTTTGCATATTGTACTCAAGCAATGCTTTCCAGAGTTTCTGCATCTGGTTCTTCTATTCCCCATCATAACCACAGTAATGCATGCCTAGTGTTGGTGTATTAGAAATGCAACAGAACTATACACACCCAATATCAAACACGTCTGAAGACTACCTGTATTTTTTATTCTGAATGTTTTGACATTAAAAAAGAGGTGAAACAATTGTGCGCCATTGTGTGATTCCATTGTTTGAACTACATTGACCAAATTGATTTAGTCACACTTGTCAGTTTACACGCATGTATCAGTTTACTACTGCAAAAAATCATCACACTGCATGCTGCCAGGGGTTCGATACTCATGAGAAGATGCCTGCCTTCTTCCTGTACTCAAAGGTGTCTAAGCCATCTGTTGATTGGAGGGCCTTGGTCCCAGCCAGGTAAGTGTAGGACTCAAGTAGTTTTATGATGGCAGAGAATGCAGGGCGGTCCTTGAAGTTCCACATCCAGCAGTACTTCATAAGGTCGTACCTGAAATCCATTTTAACAGGGTGCGTTTAGAACTGGGACAGTGCAACATTTTAGCGTGTGCTTTGTATTGTTATAAAGTCTTTCATGTACTTACAGAGGTACTCCACATGATTCTGGCCTTTTCATTCTGTAGTGTTTCTGGAGTTGAGGGAGCACGGCGCGAGGCTCCAGCTCAGGGAAGGGCGCAGAGCCTGTCAGAGGAGGAGAAATAACACAGCTCTGGTCATAGTCACACAAATGCTGACTGTCGTGACCTGACATGAGTTGGGGACGATACAGTACCCAAGGTGATCATTTCATACAGTAAGATTCCAAAGGACCACCTGAAGAGAAGCAGAAGAAAAATGAGTAAAGACCAGATCAAAATGTGACAAAAAAGGAGGTCTATACTTCTTCTAATTAGCTTCATGTTTACTATGCAAGTCCATTTCTAGCTTTTCTAGTTCATGCCCCAGCGTACACGTCACTCCTGTCAGTGGTGGGCAGCTTCAGAATCCTCTCAGGGGCTTGCCACTTCAGAGGCACCTTCTCTGCCTGCTGCTTTGTCACGGTGTCCTTCTGACGGCTGCTGAACGCCAAGCCCAACCCAGACACCCTCGCAGAGAGCCCTGGGCCAATAAGGATGTTTCTGGCAGCGACATCACCGTGCATCAGCCTATGCTCTGATAGCAGGTAGTCCTAGGAGAAGACATTGGGTGAGACATATATGGTAATCCTAACTGTACTCTGCCACTGTAGGGATTAGATCATCAATCCAAATGCCTCTATTGTAATCACTTACCAGGCCAGTGGCAACTTGTTTTGCGATCAGAAACACCGATTTCTCCGAGAAATGTTGCAAGCTATCCCCCGATTCAGAATCCCTCTGGAGAGCATGACCATTCCTTATATGGTTAATTCCATATCAGACAAAAAAAACAGACACTATCTTGGTATCTGATCCAGTACTGACTATGCATCTCTCTTACATTCCTAATCGCCCAGAGGAAGTGCAGCAGGTTCCCTGGACTGCAGGTCTCCAGGACCATGTACATGGGCAGACGGAGGCGTTGGCAGAACAGCATCCGGACCACGTTGTCATGCTTACATACTGTGGCATGGAACCGGACCCACTCCACAAACTCTCTGGCTTCACCCTGGTTGGAACCATCTAGAGAGCATGATTTGAATGATAGATTTAGAAAAAATATCCTCATTTGTGTCATGCCTATGAGTGTCCAGACCTGAGAAAAGTCTGGAACTGAGCAACTGTATGTAAGTAAAAATGGAGTCCTGTAATGCACCTCTGAGTGTTTTAACCACCACAGGGGTGGAGATGGCTTCACTCCTCAGGAACGCTCGACAGATGGGTCCATAGTAGCCAGACTGCCAGAACTCCAGCCCCTCTAGGGTACAATCTCCAGGGATCTCCCACAGACACACCGCATCCTGAGAACTCAGAGGAGGCCTCACCATTGTCCCGTTTATGGAAAGACATTCCTGATCTGTAAAACACACTAGTCCATCAGTTGGCATGTGGAAAGAATGTTTTATGTAAAGATAAATTCATCTGATCAAAAAACAACAGCAGGGGCATCTCCCTCGAGTGTGTTTCCTGGAGATATTTAAAACAATTCTGACAACATTGTTTCATTTCTTACTATTGACATCATGGCCAGGGCTGGAAGTCGGCCTACTTCCAGGGGAAGGTGTCTTCCAGAGCAGACTGATCAGTATCAGAACAACAACTCCCACAGTGCTGAGAGACAGCAGGGCAGGTATGACGATTACAGCCAGCAGACTTGAACTCTCTGCATCTAAAACAAACATGCAGTCAAGAGAAGAAAGATTCAAGCCACTTTGATGTCTTCAGGCACTTGTTTACCAGGCTAAGAACACACCCTACATGCTATGACTATAATTGGTTGAAATCAGGATAGCAATAGGCCCTAGTTACTATTTTGTTTCAAAGACAACATTAAAACTTACAGACTTACAGCAGAGAGGGTCTGAGGTGTTATTGCATGAAGCCGTCTGCACATCCATAGAAGACAGCTGTTGCGTGTCAGCATGTCTCACATGAAAACGGAGATGGAAGCTATCACAGGATCATGCCACTGGACGTCAGTGGATTTTATTGAAAGCTGAAACATTTTTACAGCATGGAAAGTTAGGCCTTGTCACACATTCAAGTAAGCCTTAATTATAGTTCAAAACCTGATCTGATGTGAAGGCTTAACTAACTTCGTAGAAGTTCCAATGCTTAATGCATTAAAGGTTGTAGCCCTTAAAAATACACCTGCTGACCTGTTAATGATTATCTAATTAATATATTGAATCATCTTATACGCTCTTCAGGGTAGCCTACTTATCAACCATGCAAAACAAAAGTTAAGGTAAACGGGTGTCCTTACCAGACAGATGTCACAAGTCAATAAAGAGTTCCAATATTTCTTTCAATGACATCGAGCTATCAACTGCTTTGCCAAAATGTCTGGCTGAACAGGCGAGTGTGGAGACTGTCAAGTTGACAGAGAGTTAATCATTAACAACAGGGGACATTTGAAGTTCGTTAGGCTACATAACATTTCAAATGACTTTTACTGTTTATACATTTGAGACATGACTTTTTGTCCATGCATATGACTCGCGTGTAATCATGGGGGAGATAAAAGTGGAAAACAAGGCCAGTGAAATTTCTGTCTAAAGCCAGCCAAATGTTTTGACAGCAGATGGAGGTATTTGACAAATTGGTCAGCGAGACTGCAGTGCGCTAGTGTACTTCACCACAAGGCTCTAATATACCACACGACAGTGACAATAAGGGTCGAGTTACCAACATCAGATTTGATTTGTTTGTTGGATCATTAATTGGGTGCCTTTATGCTACTGCCAATTTGGGATACTGGCACAAGCACCACGCCATTAACCGTGTCAAATGAATAACTTTAAATTAGTCGGTTGTCAATAATACATCTTAAGAAGCTAATTTGGCATCAGTGGTTATTGGAGAGCAATTTTTTTTTTCCTCAACGAAACTTTTTCCAATATTAGCCTTAGTCTTACCTTAGTTATGTGTGTGTGTGTCAGACCTATGGTGTGTGATGAGATGTGTGTGTACTGGTTTATTTAAACCACAAGAGGGCACAGCCGTTTAAAGAACAGGCATTACTACATGGGACGTCATAGCTATGCTAGAGCGCGCGCTGAACGAGCTGACTGAAGAATAGGAGCAAGTTCCCAGCAGCAGTCAGCACAGTAGGCTTGAGGTGAACCCTGCGAAACACTCCGTGGACAGGTATCCGGTGTTATGCAGTTACCAGGGAATACGTCGTATCTGATGTCACCTCGAAGTGTTAGAACAGGTGCGCTGAACTAAGTTGTAATGGCCAAGCAGTGCAGTTCGGGTGGGTCAAGAATCGGTAGTGGATTTACGCAACAGTTTGAACCACTTTGAAGACGAATAGCGAAATATTACATATTGCGCGTTGCTTAAATCGTTCAGTTTTGCTGTTGGTTTCTGCCTTAACTGGATACTACTACTCCAAATCCGTGACTTTCAACCGACTGAATTTAGATAGACTGCGAAGACTCACTGTAGGTTGGATCCGGTGAGTTCTATAGTCGGCTATAGTAAATAGACTACTGCAGAGGACACGCTGGTCTGAAAACATTAGTAGGCTACCGTGTGGAACGGGCAGTTGAAGGATTCTATTACAACACTAGCAACCCCACGATACAATTTCTCCTTCTCCGACAACACTGACGCAGAAGGTCTTGCATAGCTGACAGGTTGATGCCTGGATAATTCAATCAAAGGAAAAAACAATTGATCAATTTTAAGGGACGATAGACTGCTATGGAATATAACACAAGTAGTAGGTTGCCTCATCTCAGCTTCAGCATCTTTGTACAGTTTCTATCTGCATGACTGTGTGAAGCTTGTCTTGTTATATCAACAAACACCAGGACTTCTCTAAAGGCTTGCGAGAGACATTCATCATGTCCAAAACGTTGAAAAAGAAAAAGCACTGGTCCGGCAAAGTACAGGAGTGTGACGTTTCGTGGGGAAATGCCGGTGAGTTTGGCACCGTTGTGGAAGTAGGGGGAGGTGCCGAACTCGGAGAATTCCCGTACCTGGGCCAGGTGATTGCGGATGCGATGGTTTGTCACGCAGGAAGATTTCCTTGCACCGGGGACGTGCTCCTCGAGGTGAACGGCACCCCAGTCAGCGGGCTGACCAACAGAGACACCCTCGCTGTCATCCGCCACTTCAGAGAGCCCATTCGCCTAAAGACTGTGAAACCAGGTATGCAATGTGTCAATATCAAACAAAGGTTACTGCCTAATACCAGCCTTGTTAGTGTAATCCCCAGTGTTTTTGTCTTCAGTTTTATGAGATTCCGTATGACGTCACAACCTGGAGAGGTAGGCTCTATATGACGGTTATCAGGCAGAGGTTTTTGAAACCCTGCAGGGCCCACAAGGCAGCCTACCAACGACACTGAGGCTGGCTCACTGTCAGAAGCATGTTTGATGGGTTTCGCAAACCCTTATACACGTCAGATCGAGTGTGTGTACTGTGTATCGTTTGTTTGCCCTGGGCAGGACAGCCAGGGTCATGGCAGGGTTAGGTTGACTTGGCTCACTTGAGAGGAGCCTGATAGGAAGGGATTAAAAAACAAGTACTTGTAAATGTGCTGCATCCTCGCACCCAGCTGAGCCCCAACCCTGCAAGATGAAGGATCAGGTGTGTTTGTGTAGTGCGTGAGTGTGTGAAGAGTTAAAGGTACAAGGCATTTTCTATGTAGGTGTTACATGAACATATCCTTGTATTCTCTGAGTTTGCCACCTTTTTGTATAGAACTATCTGACAGATAAGGACGCAACGCAGCACTGCTGAAACACTGACGATTCTTGTAGTCGCTCAGATAACATGGGCATGTCTTGAGCTTGTCGGCAGACAGCTTTATGAATCTTGGGAGTAATCCTCTTTACTTGGGTACACAGATGCTGTCCACTGTCTGACCGTAATCATGTGTTCTCTCTCCTATTGTTCTACATGAGCCACAAGACATCTTCTCCATGTCATCTGCACTAATCTGTGCAAGGCTACTGGCCTAAAGCATAGGCCTATCAGATAAATCGGTGTGTGCGTGTATGAGTGTCTTTGTGTGTGTGTGTGTGTGTGTGTGTGAAGGCGTGTAGAATACTTCCAAATGGCCAGTCATTTTAAATATCTGTTACTGATTGATTTCTATCTGTGACAATCTAGTCTTCTATTAGATTGAGTAATACTAGGCTTATAAAATGTGGTCCAGATGCACAAAGGTCCTCCTGCCAGTTGTAAGCAGACCGATCTGGATTTAGATATAAACAGGAATGAATTGGAGCTGGGTAGAATGGCAACCTCATTTCCCTTTGTAATCGGGCAACATTGCAGAGAATTTCAGCACAAAAGTTCCCATTTAAATGTTTAACCCTTGTGTTATCTTCGGGTCATTCTGACCCATCAGTCATTGTGACCCACCTTCGTATTGCGACAGATTTACCGCATACAAAGACAAAGTGAAGCATATTCTTTTAACCGTTGGGCTGTCTCAGACCCCCCACATTGCAAAGGTTAAAAGAAAATTATTTTAATTTGTTTTTGTATTGGGTAAAATTGGGTAAACACAACGATGGTTCGTTATGAACCTTTGGGTCATGTGACCCGAAGGCAGCACGAGGGTTAATGGAAATGCTCCCATTTTCAGGCTTAGTGTGTGAGATGTTTGACAAATGTCTGCAGAGGGAGGTAGTCTGTTAATGGTGCTAGTCATGCCGCCTTGAGGTGAGTCCAAGTTTAATTGATTCAATTACAGTTTTTAAATCCCCAGGTTGCTGCTCTCCTTCACGCTGGGCTGAAGCGGGCTGGCCAGAGAGTCCCTGGCTTGTGTGGTTACTCCCACAGATACACACTGTTTAAATGTATCGATCCTTGTTCATACGCACACCCCCTTCCATTTTTAGTGCTGTTCTTGTCAGAGGTTCTGCTTGCTTGGAAGAGGCAGGGGTGATCGCTTCAAGAATGAATTCCCAGTTACAGTCAGAGATGTTGCTGCTGTATCGACAGACGTTTCCCTGAATTCCCATCCCACGACCCATATTCATCACTGTTCTGTGATAATGTCATTTACATGACACTGGCAGCTCGAACCAGAAGTGTAGGAGGTGCTAGTTGTACTTTATGTGGATGGAGGGAGGCAGGTTCTGACCTCAGGGTGGCTGGCTGTGGGGTTGACACCTGTGGACCTAACCATAGGCTCTGGATGAATACTCTGGATCTCTAGGTGTGTTTATCTCAGAGTCCCTCCCTACCAGCCTATCATGTTTAATTCATACATTCATCCATCATTGATGGGTCCTCCATACTAAGAAGTGGTGGCAGACCGCCCTCCAGGATCAAATGTTAGGAGGCTGGCATAGATGCTAGCCCCGAGCGACAACACTAAGTCTGGGGTGAAGGGGAGGGAAAGGCCTGAGTCTACCAGGTGTTTGCTTCAGGGACGCCCTCTGTGTATTGTGGTTGCCATGGCACCACAGGCCATCTGGTGTGTGTGTGTGTGTTTGTGTGTTTGTGTCTTTGTGTGTGTGTGTGTGTGTGTAGAGGGGCTCAGGAAGAGAACGGCTACTGTTGTTGCTGCTAAAAGTCAGACGAGATCAAATGTGTCCACTCCAGTATGGGAAGTTTACCTGTGTGATGTTGAACACAAAACTGTCAAAAACATGATACCGGTTTACTTTAAGTGTTTTGTATGGTCGTTAAATGTCGCCCTTAAGAGCTTCTCTGATACCAGTTGATTCAATAGATATTTTCAAACTGGTGTTTTTTTGTGTCCTGTAGATGTGTCTGACTATGACTAAGTACTTAATTTGATTAGATGTTCTACGAAGTAATGAGTCTTGTTAATGTGCAAGTCCTCCGTAAGCGCTTACTTTGTCTCTGTTCACTTGCATTCAATATCATATTTTCTTCCCCTCACTTTCCCCAAGGATCATCGCAATATTGGTTTTTCCCTTTTTCTATGTGTTCTCTTTATCTTCACTTCTCAACCATTCATCCTCCTCCCACTGCATTCTTTCCGGCCCCCTCCCTCCCTCCCTCCCTCCCTCCCTCCCTCCCTCCCTCCCACACTGCATCCTAGCCTCTATATTTCACCCTGAAAGCTTATTACATTATTGTAAGTAAATGTAACAGTAAATCTCTCTGCTGATGTGCAGTTCCGCAGCTGTGTTTTTGTATATGGAGGAAGGAACGCTGATTAAAAACACCTAAATTACCTCAAAGTGTTGCCCAGAGAAGCTGAGAGAGAGAGACCTGACCTCTGAACACCGTTGCCTCCACATGGGAACAGCAGTGTACAGTACAGAGCCAAGCCTCTCTCCCCTGCAGACCTGAGAGCTCCTCAGAGCTCTAAATCAGGATTGGAGACGCATGTTGAGAGTGTTCCCCTTGCTCTCGAGCAGCACACACAGGACCACACAAGGATTCAAGCTTGAAGGATCGGAGCCCCACCCCAGGTCCCTCGAGCAGCCTGGAGTAGAGATGTGGAGGGGGTGTACCATTGATTACTGGTGTTCTAGCCCCGGGGCAGCTTGTTGTCATCTAATTAGAGCTAATGGATAGTAGTCCAGTCAGCACTCTGCTGTTAAGCCAGAACAACAACACAGCACTGGTCCACTCCCACCAGCCAAGGGAGACAGGCCTCTGAATGGAGGTGGTCGGTAACTGTGTAATCTCAGGCTATCACACTGGGCTGGGCGCACTACTGAGAGATAATAAAAGTGGCAGTAAAATGGAATTGCTGTCAATGTTTCGAGGTACTTATCGCCATCCATTAAGAAAAGTGAATAATGGCAACCCCCAGTAGCTGTTAATTTTCCTCCCTATGATAGATTTCGTACTACACTAAAAGACCAGGGCTTTGTATTTAACTGTCTTTTTCAGCCCTGATGTTAGCCAATGTGTTAGTGTGTTAAAGTGTGTGAACCAGTTAACCATTCACTACCTCTAACCCCGATAGAATAGGTGGTGGGGGGTATGTTTTCATGTTGGTCGGGGGGAGAGTGGGAGGGGGGCGGGGGGCAGCACAGCCCTGCTACACAACAGTACAACACTGAATCAAATCCGAAGGACTAATGCAAATCTGAATGACAGTTTGCTACAACTCAGTAAATAACTCCTGCTGTTGTCCTCAGCCTCATAAACGGTGCTGTGTTTGCGTGTGTGTCAGTA
Organism: Osmerus eperlanus; assembly: GCF_963692335.1. Taxonomy (NCBI): domain Eukaryota; kingdom Metazoa; phylum Chordata; class Actinopteri; order Osmeriformes; family Osmeridae; genus Osmerus; species Osmerus eperlanus. The sequence goes on from NC_085021.1 coordinate 10,811,581, forward strand.
GCAGCATGGCTGCGTTGCTCTCCTGTGTGTCCCCGCTTTGCCGCCCTGCTGTTTATGAGTTCAGCTATCATCAAACAGGTTTGCACACGCATGGCGCAACAGTCCCCGAGAGAAAAAAATCGAATGAAAGTGTTTTTTCTTTTTCTGTGTGAGAGCTTAAAGAATGGCCCCTGGCTGTGTCAGGGGACCTCAGCGCTGTACCAACATTTAGCTGAGCTGCCACTCCGGTGGAGGAGGAGGAGGTTGGGTTGCACAGCGAGGCTGCCTCTCACAGCGAGGCTGCCTCTCACAGCGAGGCTGCCTCTCACAGCGAGGCTGCCTCTCACAGCGAGGCTGCCTCTCACAGCGAGGCTGCCTCTCACAGCGAGGCTGCCTCTCACAGAGACGCTGCACTGGACCCGAAGAATCGGACATCTAAGGTCAATGTAAAGTCCTTCCTCAAGTCTTCTAACACTGGAGTTCCAGTTGGAACTAACAAGGAGTGGCGGACCACGGGAACTATGCGTCCTACACATGGAGTGGGTGCGCAGTTGTTCTGAGTTGTTGTATGATGCGCGGTTGATTCGCTGAGAACAGGTTTGCTGCTACTAAAAGCATGTTGCTGGAGTTATTATTGGCTTTTGCTCTCCACTCAGCATTGAATCGATACGCAGAAGGAACTTCACTGGTGGTTTTATCTCCACTCCCCCCTACTGCATCCTTATTATATGCATTTGTGTGTGTTCCTGCGTGTGGGTTCCTGCGTGTGTGTTCCTGTGTGTGTGTGTGTTCCAGCGTGTGTGTTCCTGCGTGTGTGTGCGTGCCCAGGTCCATGTGGGAGTATCTCACTCCACCTGACGATCCACCCAGCCATCAGCCTCTCCCACTGTCTGCTCTCCAGGCTCATTCCCAACCCTGTCACACTCCTCCGCCCTCTATCCCTCCACCCCTCCACCCCGCCCGTCCGCCAGTCCGTCAACAGGGAGCGAGCGAGCGAGCGAGCGGATGGGTGCGCCGAGGCCCCAGACAGCAGCAGCTGCTGTGAATACTAAAGCCTCCCCCTCTCTCCCTATCTTCCCCTGCTCCAATCCGAATCTCGTTCTCCCGCTCTCCTCCTGCGGCACTCGCTCCCCGCCCTCCCCTCGCCTCCCTCCCCCACTCGCACACGTCCCTCCAGTCCCGCGCTCCTCCACCGCTCCACTTCTCTGAAGAAGAGAGACACTCGGAGCTCCTCTCCTAGGAGAGGAGAAGAGGGGGGGAGTACGAGGGGAGGACACAGGGCCGGTTTGGTGGCCCAACACTTGTCACATCCATCCAAGCGGCGTGGCGTTTGAGGAGGAGCCTTAACGACGAGTGTCGGGCCGCTGAGGGGAGGGCGTCTCTCAGAGACAGAGAGAGGGAGTGACACGGGCGTACGAGGGGCTGTTTACCCCAACTTCGTTGTCAACACTGCCGTCATCTGAGCGTCCGTGTGATTATGAATCCTCCAGCAACAATAATTACTTTTTAATGGGGATGTGTGCAGTCTCGCAGGCTGTGTGTGTGTGTGTGTGTGTGTGTGTGTGAGAGCGAGAGCGAGAGGGAGAGGGAGGAGGCCTGGCATGTTTCAAAGCAGATGAGAGATGTGAGACTGCTGATTCACCAGGGCTGAGCCCTCCGCTGGCTCACAGAGATCACACTGTGTGACGCATGTCTCCAGACGCACACCTGCAGTGATGGAGGAGCTTGGAACACATAACACACACACACTCACGTACATATACGTTCAGCTTCTGAGAGCTCAGGCACTCCTCTCCTCAGCCTGCCTCCTAATTGGCTCCCACCAGAAAAGCATCATTGCTGTTGTTTATTCCCCCCGAGATAAGATGAGGTCAGCGTCTAAATGATGCATATAAACAACACAGGCCAGTTCCTAGCGAGCAGCTCTCCTCTGTCACAGCGACCATTAGCCGCCAGCGCCGGGCTACAGCTTTAGTCAAGTCAATAGCCTGGCAGTGCAGCTGTTATTGCAAAGCAGCCAGGGAGACATGTTCACCTGGGGAGTCATCACCCCCCCACCCCTCCTCCTCTTCATTCCTGAACGCTACCGTTCTGCGGCAGAGTGACCCCTGTCACCCCCCCCCCTCCCCCGATGAGCTGGCTCCCTTCTGCTGACTCGCTGCCTTTAGAGGCAGGAGGCAGAGCTGCTGTCGGGGCACATGGAGCTGAGGAGACGTCGAGGCTGCAGAGTGGGGAACGGGCCCACCCTCTCGTCAGGGCCGGTGGAGCGCAGACGGATCAACAGAAACGGCTCTTTCTGGGTTCCCATTTATGGGAGGCGGAGCGAGGCGGACACCCTGGGGCAGGGGGGCAGGGGGGCGGGCCAGGGGGGGGGGGGGGTGAGAGATGGTGTGACTAAAGATGTCCAGGAGCCAGGGAAGGGGGTAAGAGCAAGGAGGCAGATATTGATGGAGGCTTAGCTACGTTGATCGCTCCCTGGTGTGCAGGCTGAACGCTGCTTGTTCACGGAGCATTCTGTCCCACAGTGAGCTTGACGCCCCGACCTGGCCTCCGGCCGGAGAGACGCCCTTCACGGTGCAAAGCCTGTATGACAAGCAGAGAGAGGAAATGCAGCTGGAACCTCAGCCCTGGAAATCTGCTGATGAGATACAGAGCCTCTGCAAGAGGAACCGGGATTAAAGAGCGTGGATCCGGAACCCATACTGGGAGAGGCAGGGGAAGGAGAGAATAGAAGATTGAGGGAAAGTGGGAAGGAGAGCGATAGGTAGAGGGGCTGTGATGAAGGTGGTATTGCTGCTTTGAGACCGCTGAGGAGCCTCATTCTGCAGGTCTGGTGTTCATTTCTAGATCCTTCTCCTTTTATTCCTCCCCTCTGGGTCTGCACTGCAGCATGGGAGAACAGGAACACTTGGCTCCCTCCAATCTTAATGTCTGCAAATAACCTCCTCTCAGCCCTCCTTCTGAGCTGTGTGTGTGTGTGTGTGTGTGTGTGCATGCATAAGAATGAGAAATTAGGCCAGAGATAGGGATTGTTCTCTGGTTCCAGTGGCCTTTTGAGGAGGAATGCAATCACGGTGACAGGATTTGTGTTTCTCAAGCCACCGGCTGGCTTTATTATGCTGACCAGTCTCTCTCTCTCTCTCTATCGTTCGCTCTCTTTCTTTCGCTCTCCCACTCTCTTTCTCTCACTCTCCCTTTCTCTTGAACCTTTCTTTGTGTATTTCTCTCATTCCGTTCTTGTTTTCATGTCAACAGAAGCTGCTAGACGTTCTGTGACATTACAGGTGTGGGAACTGGTGTATTGTCGTCGCTCTTCTGTATTCTTTCATTCACTCATTCTTTTGTGTCTCTGGGTTCGCTTGAAAGGTGGATATTAGCCCACAGCTAATATCCACAGTTTGTGTGTGTGCATTGTGTGTTTTCTCTCTGAAGATAATAAAGCAGACCAGGACAATGGGTCAGGTGTCAGTCGTAGTCTCTTGCCATGTCAGACTGGCGCCGTGCCCGCTCTCTGAGACCTCCATCCACAGCCTCTGTGCCAGCTCTGCCCACTCAGCTGCTTGGCAATGTAACTCCGCTAGGGAGAATCGATTAAGCTTCTCTGATGGTGACCATGGCGACAACCCAAATCAAATGGGAAGAAACACACCAACCTACCTTGTTGTGGCCCCAGCTGTGTTTTCAGGGTCCTCCCAGCCAATCCCCAGCCTGGGAACTGGGACAGGGACTGCACCATGTACCAAACTGTACAGCTCATATCTGAGCTTACAGGCTCGATAAAGCCCACCTAGGGCACTGAAGGGTTAATGACATTTACACGTCTGACCAACAATGAGGCTAGATGGTGACAGAGAAAACTGATTTATTATCTGCCTGAACTGGGTCACATGAAGTGCGTCTCTGCTTGTAATTGGCCCCAGGAGGGCGAGGGGAGATGAGGTTTTTTTTCTGTCTGACCCTGTCATGGTGAGTCCGGAGGAGCAAGCACGTTCCTCGCACCCTGCCTCCTCCCCCTCGCAGAGTGTCCATGCTCGGCAGAGATAAGCCCACAGCAGCCTCATCAGAATGCAAGGCCATCAGGAGGGCTCTGGACATGCCCGTTAGCATTCCTAGCAGGGTTATTGATCAAGGCCGTATCAAACGGTCAGCATCCAGGGCTGGGCTACCGGTCAGCATGAAGCTGAAGGACGTAGAGGACGTCTTCACACACTCTTTCTCTCTCTCACACACACACACACACACATTGTCCACACTGACTTTGACTAAATGAGAATTGCGTGAGCTCTAAATAGGTATCGGATTGATGTTCCCGTATCTCATTGTCCTCATGTCGTTCGTGATACTATGACATCATTCCCTGCGACAGCTGTCTGCCTCTCTATTCATGTCCCGATTGGCATCTCCCATTCTCCACTAATAAGCACATCCCTCCCGATTGCTGCTCCTGAAAGGAGGTCTTATGTAATCAGATCATACTCCGGATGGAGTGTGTCGCTGTACAGTACACGGGGCTCCCGTGCTTACTGCACCAGAAACCCTGCTCACAGGAGCGAACAGCAGACTGCAGCTAGCCAGGCCTTAGACAGGGGAGGAGTGGTGATGCTACTGATGGACCCCTCCATCATTATATGACCAGTGAAGTGTCCATTAAGAGGGATTATTTCGTACTTTGCACATACAGAACACCACGGGAACTATTGATCACATGAGTTTGTCTGCCTGATGGAACGGCTGGGAGATGTTGACCCTTCCGCTGGACCCCTCCCCAAAGCCGTCGTTCTGGTCCAAGATACATGTTTTATTCTCTCATGCAGTCAAGCAGCCTTCAGCTTCTTTGCTTCTTGCAAAGAAGTTGAAGGCTTCTTTGTCGAGCAGCGATATCTGTGCAACAGGATTGGCTAGGAAATGTGTCACACCACTTGAAGAGGAGTGAGAAAGACAGAGAGAGGTGAACTGAGAGAAGTGTTAAGCTAACATGAGGGATATAAATGGCATGGCATTATTCAAAACAAAATTCCTTCCATGTGAAAAATGCACCTCTCAGAACTCCCGTTTCAAAAAACAGATTTGCCCTACATGTTAGCAGTGTAATATAAGATGGTTGTCTGGAGAATGGAAGCTATGTATGGAATGCAGATTATTTCTTGTTTGCTGAGAACACCGCTAGCTACTAGGAACCTCCACGCCAGCTACAGTGTATTGTTACCAACAGGTGTTTGCTCTGACATCCCTTCCACTTTGTTTCACTGTGAGACCCTGAACTCCAACACGCATGTCTCCTCCCGAGCCCCCCTGCCCAGCCCCCCTGCCCAGCCCCCCTGCCCAGCCCCCCTGCCCAGCCCCCCTGCCCAGCCCCCCTGCCCAGCCCCCCTGCCCAGCCCCCCTGCCCAGCTCCCCTGCCCAGTGTCTGGATCATGTAGTAATGCCTGAGAAGGACTGCCCTGTTCTTGACTCTTGACTATGTTCCCAGACTCGGTTTCCAGCTTTTAATTACGCCTCACTCTGGTACTAGATAGATCTGGAAACGTGAATGGTACTGAAGAGAACATGAGAGTTCCACAGGAGGTGCAGTGAATGACTCAGCCCACATTACACATTACCAACCCTCTTCTCTTTGGTTTAGAATGAATGACTCAGAGGTGTGTGTGTGTTTGTTTCAGGCTGTGCCATGCTGTACCATTCCAAGGGAAGGCAGCACACCGTGCGCTCTAAATGCCCCAGGTTCAGAACAGAGCAGCCTTCACCACAACAGTCCTTGACCCTTTTCTCAAATAACAATGCTGTAGTTTAAAGTGTTTTGAAACCAAAACGACCTTGATGCACACACACACACACACACACCAGCCTTCCAAATTGAAATTGTGTCTCCTTCCAAGCCTCAGTGAAAAGAAGTTGGCTCTCTCAGATAAACAGGCTACACATCATTAAGGGAATGGGGTCTAACGGGTCTAACAAGTGTGGCCACCAGCAGCAGCAACCCTGACACCCTAATACAACCCTGACACAACCCTGACAGGACTGGTTCATCTGCTCTAACGTGGTGTAAACAGCAGCATCTGACCCAGACCTGCCCAGATGCTGTGGAAGTGCAACATTCCTGGCCCTCAGAATCCTAGACAGGCAGACAGGCAGACAGGCAGACAGACAGACAGGCAGACAGACAGACAGACAGGCAGGCAGGCAGGCAGGCAGGCAGGCAAGCAATCAGGCAGGCAGGCAGGCAGGCAGGCAGCACAGCGACATACCAACCTATACATAGGCCGAGTGATGGATAACGTTGACAACTTTCTAGACAGAGCCCCTGTCTCCAGCCCTAGACTCAAATGACCTCTTAAAGACCAGGGGTCATGAGGTCGCCTCAGGGTTGTGGCTCACGTCATGTTGTCAACAGCTGAGGGCACGACATATAAACACATGGCTGCATGTGGCCATGATTCATCCTGTCGTGTGTACATTTAAACAAATTCATGGTTTCTTAATAAGTTTAGCATATTTCTTCATGTAAAGGAAGTGTTCTCTAGGACCATATCATCTAAACACACACACATCCACACACTTGTTGACCAATTTATGTCTATCTCCGAGCAGCCAGGCATGGTTGGTGTTCATCAGCCCCCCCACCCCCCCCCGCCCGTATTAAACCCTCGTTTTTTGTTGCCCTCTCCTCGGGCACCGAGCTTCACCAAGGTAATGGAGTCTAACAGCAAGACAAGCAGCTCACTCTCTCTCTGTCTGTCTTTCTTACTTTCTCTCCTCTCCCTCTCTCTTTCTCTTACTCTCTCTCACTCTCGGTTTCTGTGAGGGTATTAGAGCCTGTTGAGCTGATTGACCCTATCCCAGCCTCTGAGATGTGGCCCACTATGGCTGTTTGAAGTGGTGCAGAGAGGATGCTATTGAAACCAATCTTGCGGTGATGACTGGAAAGAACTCCACTGACAGACCCTCTTGTTGGTGTGAGGAGAACCGGATAACACCGGTTCAAGGTCCATTGGCTCCTGCAGCCTGATTGTTGACTGTTTGGTCTATCGAAGTGTTTTTAGCAGCCCGCCAGCCTGAAAGCCAAGCGGCACCGAATGCAAATATGTGACCAGCTTTATTGCCTCAAACAAATAACAGCATTAGTCCAGGTTTGCATGCATAACCAATGATCAAGTGTTGTAAACAAGCTTGTGGAATCCACAGGAGTTAGTGGAGGCCTACAGTAGTTAGTCATCCAGACACCCAGACTGTAGGTAAGGCTGGCGGGCTGGTTGGTTGGTGATCCCAGACTGGAGAGAGGCTGTATGTGTCCTGGGCCTTAGGCACCGCTGCTGTGGTCTTACTGTCAGCTCAACCCTCCCCTCCCTCCAGGATTTCTGACACCTGAGAACACTGGGAACTGGTCCCTGGCAAATACACACACATCCGTAGACACACACACACACACTTTTCAGCTAACGACGAGCCACAGCGCCCTGGTCATACCTATTATTGGATACTCTCCTGTTCATTCGTCACTTCTTGCTTGGTGATGCAGGGTGGCAGGGAGTGGAAGTGGCCCCCCAGTCCTCTGTCAGGCCCCCGCCCTCTCTTCCCTCCCTCCATCTTTCTCTTTTTCCGTATCGCTCTCTTTTCTTGATCTCTGTGTCTCTGTGTCTGTCATCACTTGCTTTCTTCTCTCTATTTCTCTCTCCCTCCCCTGTCCCTATATTTCAGTTTCAGAGCTTTGAGGGAGTCATCGGGAGCAGAGATTCATTAGGGCACCATTCTGTTCTTCTGATTGGGCATAGTGAGAGGACCACTTGTGGGTGGAGGCATCAGAATCAAAGTTAAGTCTCAGTTAATGACTATAGGAGACATCTCCCCAGGGTCATCCATGACAGAAATAACAACGTTGTTTTAGTCTCTTAAGAACTCTGTGTCGGTCTTGGCTTAGTGTGAACAGTGAAATCAGTTGAAGGAGATCCATCCAGTTGCTCCCTGCCCCGCATGCAACAACAAAGTGCTACAGTCTCTCCAGATAAGGTGTCCATTGGAGCGGAGCGGAGAGGGGGGAAGGGTGGGGGGGGGGGGCAAACAGAATGCACCATGGGGTCATTTTACCTCTTCTCTCATGTAAAACATGCTAGCTCCGCCCTTCCGGGCCGACTGTCCGGCCTGCAGAACTGGCCGTGCTTGTTTGTGGGTTTCGAGGGAGGTGTCGTCAGAGTTGTGTTTCCACGCCGAGCCTGTTTTTCCTGATCCTTTCTCGGTGGCCCGGGGAGCAGGGCTGTGCACCGTGGTTCCAGCAGATTAAAGCACCATTACTGCTGCCTCTCTCCCAGCGGGTCCTTGCTGTTGTGACACTTAGCGGCTAGGGGTATGTTGTCTCCACTCCCCTCCGTGGCAACCACGGTGACATCACTGAGGACATCCCTTGTCCCAGCCCACCTACAGGACTAAACACAGCAACCCGTGTCAATGACACAGCTGTGACAGGAGCTGTGGGAAACTGAAACCCAGTGTTTTCTGTCTGGCTTCAGCACCGGGTTTAAGACGACACAGTCTGAATCGGAATCCAATCCTGTTCAGCCGAGGGTAGACAGAACCTTCTGGGTTCCTACAATTCCAATAATGAAAGAGGAGTCTCCTGTAAATGTGCTGCTGTGTTTGTGTGTGTGTGTGTGTGTGTGTGTGTACCAGCCCCAGTAGGGCTCTGTCTGAGTAATGTTGCTGCTGCTCTAGGGCTGTTCTGTGGACCTGGCCTGTCTAGACTCTGTTCAGGGGTGTTTGAACAAGAGAGGGAAGCCACGCTGAGGCCAATTAGCCAGGCCTCCCCTCCCCTTCCACCCCCACCCCCACCCTTCCTGGCTGCCTACCTACCTGCCTGCCACAACACAGCATCCATCTCCACTTACCCTACCAAACACACACCAACACATCCACACAGACAAGCAGCGAGGAGAGATCCAGGAGTCTCTGGGTCTGATGAGGCTGTCTACACCTGGTTTACCCACCTGACTGGCTGCAGCATGAAGCCCAGTGAGCAGGGGAGAGGGGAGGGGAGGGAAGGGGGAGACCTGCTCACCTTGCTGGTCACAGATGAGCCAGATAAGCCCCTCCAGGCCAGCTCCACTACCCTCAGCACTAACAAGAGCATAGGCAGAGGACAAGTGACGACAATTGTATGTAATCAGTGGGGAAATGTCAGAACAATTGTGTGTTATTATTAGGCGCACACAGTCGGGGTGCTGCATTTCTGTGCTCAGTGTCATTAGGCAGCAGAGATAGTCACAGTAGTTATGCCAGTACACTTTGAACCCTTGCTGTTTGATGAGGCTCCTTTTTTAAGTGGAGAGAGAAAGACAGGGATGGAGAGATGCAGAGAAACAGGGAGAGAGAGAGAGGCAGAGAGACAGTAGGAAAGAGAGGAAGAGAGACGGGGGTAGAGAGGTAGAGCGAAAGGGAGAGAGAGAGGCAGAGAGACGGAGAGAGAGAGAAGAAGAGAAACAGGGAGAGAGAGGGGAAGAGAGACAGGGAGAGAGAGAGGAAGAGAGACAGGGAGAGAGAGAGGCAGATAGACAGGTAGAGGGAGATTGACGACAAGAGAGACAGAGCGAGACGAAAGAGGAGATAAAGAGAACGAGAGTCTGCCTGTTTGTGTTTCATTAAAGCCAAGGTCTGTCATTCCTCATTTCGAAGTCCACACAGCACACTGTTCAAACAATGGAACGGTGATGAGTTTCCTAGGACGTTTGACCCGTCTCCTTCACATTTGAAAGTTCCAATTAGCACCAGAATTTAAATTGTTACTGAACTTAAAATACCATATTTTTTACACCTTGAGAGCTATTTGACCTGAGTTGCAAAGCTACCCCACCCCCCCTCCTTCCCCCACAAACTCTCTCTCTCACACACACACACACACACACACACAGAGACCCATATAGCCACGTGTGAGTGGCGCCTGCAGTCCTCCTGGTGGGACAGGATCCCAGTGTGTGGTGATGGTGGGCCACCTTCCTCCACCCACACTGCCCTGGTCCTACAGGACCCTGCCATGGCTCAGGTGCTGATTTCAAGCAGAGGTTAACTTTCCTAACGAGCCCAAGGAGGCAACACATCTCCTAACTGGAACAAGGCCGTTTGAAGTCCTTTTTGAAGTCCCTTTTGCTTTGAGACGGGTTCTAAGAGCTTTCAAGGTGAGAGCTGCTTCGCCACAGGAGACAAAGCAATGTGGCGGCTCTTCTATCCCTCCTCAGTTGGCTCATCAGCCAGGCCAGACAGACAGACAGACAGAACAACCAGACAGACAGACAGACAGACAGACAGAACAACCAGACAGACAGAACAACCAGCCAGACAGAGCAACCAGACAGCCAGCCAGCCAGAGCAACCAGCCAGTCAGACCAGCCAGTCCGTATCAGCATCACCACCAGTCCTATCCAGCCTGCCGAACTACAGCTATGATGTCCTCCATCATCTCCAAAACCTGGCACAGAGCAGCACACAGACCGCCCTCTCCGTAGAATGCCTATCTGGCTGTCCGTCCCTCGCTCCCTGAGGAGCAGGGAGGAGCACGTGGTGGAGGAGAGGGAACGGCGTCCTTGAGAGTGTCATTGAGCCCCGCTGTGGGTAGTGTGCCAAGTGGAGTGGGTCACACCCTGAGCCAGCCAAACACTCCATCAGTGGCCCCAGGGCTGTGTGTCTTCCATTAGACCAGCTCCCTGTTATTAATGTTGCATAAACACTCGCACAACCTGAGGAAATGTTTCCCCACAGATTGGGTGGAGAGCAGGCGGGAGTTGATGGAGCCCATTGTTGTCCTTGTCCCGGTCCAGGCGTAAGTGGGGGGAGGAAAGTTGTGTGTGAGTGTGTTGTGTGTGTGTGAGTGTGTGGTGTTGTGCGTGCGTGCCTGGCCAAGGCTCATCTCAGAATCAGGGAGAACAACAGGAGTGTGTTAGCAGCAGATGCGCGCTCTGCTGGAACCCAGCTGGGCTGTTACTTAACTACCCCCCCACCGCCCATCACACACACACACGCACACACACACACGTCCTCACTCACCCATGCTCCACTTAACAATGACTTGGCACTGTGCTCTTTCAAGTAAAGAATCAAAAGGACTGTTTGTTTGAACTGGGAGAGAAAAACAGAGCCGAGGGTTGTGTCTGTCTGCTTGTCGTCTGAAGAGGCTCCGGTGAGAGCTCCAGGCCTGAGGCTCGTGTGAGTCTCCCTGTGGGCGTCGTGTCATGCCGTGTCTCTCCCTCCACCTGTCTGAGCGGCCCTCACACCACAACCCACCCAGACCCAGGGTAGTTCAGACACGCCGAGAGACAGCCTCCCAGTGACGCATAGTAACAGGTGGGGAGAGGGAGAGGGAGACAAGGAGAGGAGAGGGACTGACCTGAGCTGCTTGAGGACATTTTTAGCGAGTGTGTGTTTAGCACAGGCAGCTGCGGACAAAGAGCTCTTTAGATTCCTGGTTCCCCCCCGCCCCCTCCCCCGCCCCCTCCCCCCCCCACGCTGCTGTGTTTCCTGACATTTCTCACAGTCATTCCAGCAGCAGCTAATTTCAAGGCCTTTCTCCACGCATGCCTCTACACTACCTCACTCTCTGTTCCCCTGTCTCTCTGGAGCATGGCCAGCCAGCACTGATGTGGAACAGTCACTCTGGGAATGGGCAGGGCCTGGCGTCGACCTGTGTGTGTGTGTGTGTGTTCTTGAGAAAGGCTTGCTCAAATCTCATTGTCCCAGAATACGCCTTAGACAGAGAGAGAAATCTGTTTTGTTGAACTGTCTCTCTCCCTGAACTTCAGAGAATGTGTGTGCGCGTATGTGTTTCTGCAAAGCTGTTTTTGTTTGTAAGTATGTCTGTTAAGGGATATTGTGCACTATTCAGTGTGCTACGGGCCATCCAGTATTGATCTATGGCTCTGTTCCTGTGTTAGTGTTGAGCAGCACTGTGGTGTGGTGGTCTGCTGGTCAATACCGCCTCTGAGCCAGGAGGAATCCCTGGCGCTGCAGATCTGCTGAAAGACGAGCCAGTCTGCTAATTACAGCCTCTCAGACCTCCGTCGCCTCCTCACAGGACAAACGTCCACAAAGCACCCTCGCCCAGCCCCCACCTCACCCCCGGTGCTGACACATGCGCTGTGTCCTATCACACACCACAAACCAAAATGTCCTCCGTCACCGGGACCGTTACCCTCTACTGGGGGCAGGCAGGTGGGCATACAGGCAGGCAGGTGAACTGGCAGGCAGGCAGGCAGGCAGGAAGACGGAGCGGGCAGATTGATGGATGTGCCTTCAGAAGGCTCCTCTCCCTCTGGTCCAGGGTGCACAGCAGAGATAATACCATGATGTTGTTTGGCTCCCTCTGTGCGGTGGAGGCCAGAAACAATCAGCGAGAGAGCCGAGCACAGCCTTCTCTTAAGTGCCTGGCTGGGAACAATAGGCCTTTATGTGTATGTGTGTGTGTGTGTGTGAGCCTGCCTCGCTCGCTCGTGTCAACAGGAAACCCGGGCCCATCCATTGAAGGAGCTTCAATTAACCAGTGGCCTTGCGGTCTTGTTAGCCTAGCCTCTGTTTCCATGAGTCTCATTCTGTCATTGAAATAGCCTCCTTATATTATGCGTGTCCTGTGAAAGCCTGCATAGGGACAGAGTATAAACTGTCACCTGAGTCACGCAGGGATAGAGATAGGCTGCGATGGAGACAGGAACACGCAGAGGCAAGGACAGCATAGGGGCCAGACTAACCCACACACATCCAAACTGGTCTCCCTGGGTCTGTCAAATAACATTGATATTGGTTCTTTTATTTGTTTATTAGTCAAAACCCTGTGTCATTGCTACTCATGCCACGAGGTCATACCAGGTACACATATCATGATTAAAATGTCTGGTAAGCCATTTGTTACACAACAGATTACCATAATTCCTGTACCACTTTCATGTATTGATGTAAAAGACATTTTCATAATGGATCCCTCCAACGAGCTGATGTGCTGGTTCTAGAAGGGTCTGGTACTAAATAGAAACACATGTGAGTGATGAATTGGCTCCATGAGATGGGGATCAGTAGGGATCAATAGAAGTCTATAAGACGTCTGTTTGTTGTGTGGCTGCTTCTTTCATTTTGGTTTGGTGGGTAGGAAAAAAAAAACAGCTTACATGGTGTCCACAAAGGCAATATTGATTCCTGAGCATGGGCTTGTTTAAGCTGACACCCTATTGTCCTCCTGTATTTACCAGGGGCTGGCCTTCATGTTGCTCGGGCCTGTATCTCCCCCTGGAATCAGGACGCTTCTTCCTCTCTGAGAGGAGGAACAATCTCTTTCTCTCTCTCTGTCTCTGTCTGTCTCTGTCTCTCTCCCGTGTGTCGGAGGATGCAGCCCCCCCCCCCCCCTCTCCAGTCTGGTTGCTATAGTGCTGGAGGGCTGAGAGAGAGGGCCACGTGTGCCTCCATGGGAACAGCGACCTCAGCCAGCTCCACAGACGTGTCACCTGGGATCTGTGTGACCGCCGGAGCCAGCACCAAAAATAAATCCTCCCCTCTCCTGTCCGCCGACTCCATACATCACAGCGGGGCGGAGGAGCCGTCTCAGCCTGGAGCCTATCTGCTGCAGGCCTCCTATTCATCAGCCCAGACGCCCCCCTCCGCTCCCACACTCTCCCGGTCAGCCGGCCGGTACGCTTCGCTCTCCAGGTGGAAGGGGACTGAGACGTCGTTTCTCTCAGGGAGCGCTGAGGTGGCGTATCGATCCTCCTTCGTTCCCCTGGGGACGCGAGAAAGGCAGAGGTCGATCAGTGGGTGACTCATGGCTCAACAACAGACCCATTAGCCTGACATCCATCACCAGGAGGGGTGAACAGGCCTGGGGCCTATCGGGGCTACACACGATGGGCTAAGGCCCCACACGATGGGCTAAGGCCCCACACGATGGGCTAAGGCCCCACACGATGGGCTAAGGCCCAGACGATGGGCTAAGGCCCCACACGATGGGCTAAGGCCCCACACGATGGGCTAAGGCCCAGACGATGGGCTAAGGCCCAGACGATGGGCTAAGGCCCACACGATGGGCTAAGGCCCACACGATGGGCTAAGGCCCACACGATGGGCTAAGGCCCACACGATGGGCTAAGGCCCACACGATGGGCTAAGGCCCACACGATGGGCTAAGGCCCACACGATGGGCTAAGGCCCACACGATGGGCTAAGGCCCACACGATGGGCTAAGGCCCCATGGCCACATGCCACTGTCCACATCCAGAGGTTCCTTCAGGCCATGGTGCACCACCACAATGTGGAGATCAAACCCCTCTCCAGCCTCAGGCCGCTGTGTCATTATACAGGCTCTGGGGCTCACCAGCTCAGCTACATTACAGCTACAGGCAGCTTGCTGCTCAGATAGCAGGCGGGGCTGGAGGAGCGGATCGACGGGATTGTGTGTGGTGTCTGGTGTGTGTGTTTGAGTGTGTGTGTTTGAGTGAGCGTATTAGGGTAGGGCTACTCTCATGGAGCTCCTGATAAGAAGCCTGGTTCTGGTGAGGGGAGATTGGGTCTGGGCTCATCGGTCAAGCTCTCCCTGCCCTGGCCTGGTCTCCTCTGACAGACATGTCAGATAAGGCGGCCTGAGGGCTCCAGGCCCTGGGCTGGGCTGGATGGACTGTCTGCAGCTGAGGTGTCTGAGCTGTGGCTCTCCTGGTGGGTCAGGTGAGGACAGTCTCTGTCCCAGCCTTTCAGAGAGGTTGTGTGGTGTGGTAGGGGCGACGGCAGCAGGAGAAAGGCTGTCCTGTTGGAGAAGCTCTCTCCCCCGTGACATCATCTTCAGGGGACAATGTGTCGGCCCCTGGTGACATCATGGCCAGCTGCTCACTGTTGTGATCTCCGGAGTGCCGGGTTCTCTCTCTGGCAATCCCTCGCTTCCCTTCTCTCCTCCCCACTCCCCCCTCCCTACCCCTCACACACACACACACACGGTGCTCTGTGACCGTGAGGAGATGAGGCGTGCCAACGTTTATCTCAGGATGGCCGACCAAAGAGCAAGGTTTTCCAGGGTCTACTTTGAATCCCAGCCTGCGGGTCCCAATCACAGGATCTATTGATTTGTCTGGAGTCCATGCTACACAATCGTAACCCCGCCCATCTGGTCATAAAGCCTTTAGTGGGACACCAGCTTGTAGAATAACAATGTTGAGGCAAAAGGATTCCAGATTTACACTGTAGTCGTCGTCAGCAGGAGAGGAGGAACATGCAGCGCGCTGGCCTTCCTTAAAAGCCTTGTCGTTAAGGAGCGGATGTGCCAGAGAACAAGGAGAGATGGAGGAGGAAGGCTGAGGGCCTGGAAACAGCCTCTGATGCTCAGGAACGGAAGGACTGGGGCACGGAGGGAAGGAGCTGCTTTTAATTAAGTCTCTAACTGCATGTCTCTCTCTCTTTCTGACTGTACTCTCCCTCCCTCCCCCCCCCCCCCCCCCCCCTCTCTCTCTCTCTCTCTCTCTCTCTCTCTCTCTCTCTCTCTCTCTCTCTCTCTCTCTCTCTCTCTCTCTTTCTTTCCTTTCCTCCCTCCCTCCATTCCTCCCTCTGTCCTCGGCTCTGAACGGCTGGGAGTCAGGAGACCCGGGGCATAAACCCAGCTCCAAATCCCTTTACATAAGGGCTTTTGGAGGGGGAGTGCAGGGGTGTGCTGGGTCATAATTGGCATGAGGCTGCGAGGCCAGGCGGTTGTGTGGGTGGGGGGTGGTGGACTGCATGTGCAGGACTGCAGGATGAGGGGCCTGAGGGACAAACGACCAGGGGCCGGGAGGGGCGCAAGCTAAGCTCTGCAGGAGCACATCGAGGGATGTGTGTGTGAGTGTGTGTGTGGAGGGGGACAGCACATATGCACTGTTCGGTTTATAGAACCTACAGGTTGCCATGGTGCAGCCTTGGTAATGACACCAGCCTGCCTTGTGCTGTGTCTTTCTCTATGTCTCTCACTCTCCCTCTCTTTCCTTCTCCCTCTTTCCCTCTTCCTCCCTCTCCCACTATCTGCTATTTACTCTTCCTCCTCTCCCTCCATCTCCCTCTTGCTCTATCCATCCCTCTCATCCTCCCTCTTTCCTTCTCTCTCTCCTCCTCCCTCTCTCCTTCTCTCTCTCCTCCCTCTCTCCTTCTCTCTCTCTCCTCCTCCCTTTCTCCTTCTTTCTCTCTCCACCTCCCTCTCTCTCTTCCTCCCTCTCTCCTCCCTCTCTTTCTCCCTCTGTCTCTCTCCGTCTTTCAGAGACTGCATCTTTGTTCTCTTGGGTGTAATCAGTCTGCAGTCCAGTACTGGTCATTAAGACCCGGCTCTGTGTTTGTGACCAACCAGGCGTGAGAGCAAACGTCTGTCCTCCCTGATGCCGTGGTTCAAAGACCGATCGCCAGCAATGAATTACAAGAAATTATCCAACGGGATTTGTTTGGGATTAGGCCAATTTCCTATAGGATTTGAGTAATCCTAAAAGGCGTATTTTTTTAAGCCTTTGAAAAGCTGCAGAGCGAGGGACACAATCTGTCCCTGGTCCCAGCCTCTCTGTGCAGGGCCTCATCTCTGGCCCTGGTCACAGCCTCTCTGTGCAGAGCCTCATCTCTGGCCCTGGTCACAGCCTCTCTGTGCAGAGCCTCATCTCTGGCCCTGGTCACAGCCTCTCTGTGCAGAGCCTCATCTCTGGCCCTGGTCACAGCCTCTCTGTGCAGAGCCTCATCTCTGTCCCTGGTCACAGCCTCTCTGTGCAGAGCCTCATCTCTGGCCTTGGTCCAAGCCTCTCTGTGCAGAGCCTCATCTCTGGCCCTGGTCACAGCCTCTCTGTGCAGGGCCTCATCTCTGGCCCTGGTCACAGCCTCTCTGTGCAGAGCCTCATCTCTGGCCTTGGTCCCAGCCTCTCCGTGCAGAGCCTCATCTCTGTCCCTGGTCACAACCTCTCTGTGCAGAGCCTCATCTCTGGCCTTGGTCACAGCCTCTCTGTGCAGGGCCTCATCTCTGGCCCTGGTCACAGCCTCTCTGTGCAGGGCCTCATCTCTGTCCCTGGCCACAGCCTCTCTGTGCAGGGCCTCATCTCTGTCCCTGGTCACAGCCTCTCTGTGCAGGGCCTCATCTCTGGCCCTGGTCACAGCCTCTCTGTGCAGAGCCTAATCTCTGCTGGGCTGGAGCACATGGTCAGCCATGGCGTCACTGTTAAGGGTCAACTCTGACTAAATCCATCTGTCCAGAGAGAGACCAGATCAGGCTGTCACCCAATCCGCTCCTCCGGTACCAAGATACAGAATTCCTGCCAGCTATGGCCTGGCAGCCCTCTCTGAGTGGTAGAGATCATGTGGAGGTCACAGAGGAGGGGGGGGGGGAGACTATCCACCCAGTGCATCTCTCTTTCCATTCCTCTATTGGATAGAGTCTATCGACCCAGTCCAGCTCTCTGTTCCTCCATCCATCCTCCTGTGTTTGCCTGCCACTCAGCCCCCCCAGCCTGGATTGATTGACCCCCCCCCCCCCCCCCCCCTCCAGTGTCCTGGTGTCTGTGATAGCTCCAGGAGCTCAAGATCAATACCCCTTCTAATCCCTACTGTGCGGCATGTACCTTCTCCAACACACACACATAAACACACAAAAGGTTTTCTTTTCTACTCCTCCATACACCTTGCCGTCCTCATGCTTCTGCATACAGGCACTACCACGACGCAGACATCGACGTGTGCCCTCCTGACACCAGTTGGAACATGAGACAGTATTGACCGAGCCTTTTGAAACACTGACCGAGAGTAATTACATTCCGAATTGCTGCAGTCTTGAC